>NC_037672.1:186778111-186828602 GCF_003255815.1 Theropithecus gelada | reverse complement strand
TTTTTTTTTTTTTTTTTTTTTAAATACAGATATTTTGAATTCTCTGTCTGAAAGGTCACATATTTCTTTTTCTCCAGGATTTGTCCCCGGTGCCTTATTTAGTTCACTTGATGAAGTCATGTTTTCCTGGATGGTGTTGATGCTAGTAAATGTTCTTCATTGTCTGGACATTAAAATCTTAGGCATGCAGCACTATATGAGAGGTTTAAAAAATAAAATTAAAAAAGAGAAAAAGTGAGTATTTACTGTAGTCTTCACTGTCTGGGCTTATTTGTAACTGTCTTTCTTGGGAAGGCTTCTCACATATTTGAAAAGACTTGGGTGTTGTGATCTAAGCCATATCTGCTTTATGGGGCACCTTATATCCAATAATGCTGTAATTCTTCCAGACTCATAGAAGTACCACCTTGACAGCCTTCAACAAGATCCAGGAGAATTTTCTGGATTACTAGTTAAAGGCTCTTGTTCCCTACCCTTATTTTCTCTCAAAGATACAGTCTTTCTTTCTGTTCTAAGCCACCTAAAGCTGGGAGAAGAAAGACACAAGCACCCCTGGCCACCACCACTATGACTGCCCTGGATCAGACCTGAAGCTAGCACAGCACTGGGTCTTGCTTAAGTCCTGCTGCATGCACTTTCTGAAGACTGCCTATGTTCACTCAAGGCCTTTGGTCTCTACAATTAGCAGGTGGCAAAGCCAGCTAGGCCTGTGTCCTTTCCTTTAGGGCAGTGAGGTTCCTCAGTCCTTGGCTGGGTCCAGAAGTGCCATTCAGGTCACGGAGTAGAGTCAAAAATGTTAGAAGTCCACTTGACATTCTATTGCATTGCAACTGATCTGGCACTCAAACCACAAGACATAGTCCTTCCTATTCCTCCCTTCCTTTTCTAAAGGCAGAGTAGCCACCACCACCCCAGGCCACAATGAGTACTGCCAGGCTGCCACCAATGTTCTGTTAAGGCCCAAAGCCTCTTGTCAGCTTGTAATGAATGCTGCCTGGCTTGGGACTTGCCGTTTTCAGGGCAGTGGGCTCCCTACTGGCCCTGGGCAGCTTCATACATGCCAACCAAGAATCAAGTCCTAGAATCAGGGGTTCCGAAAGCTCGCTTGGTGCTCTACCCACCTCTGGCCTTGCTGGTACCTAAGGGAGAAGACAAGGTCCCCTTTAATTTTCCCTCTACTTTTCCTAAGAAGGAATTTTGCCTTTTAGTCACCACAGCTGGTAATGTGCTGAGTGTCCCCTAAATCTTGCAAGTCGATGAGGGTCATCCAAGGCCCTTGACGTAGTACCTGGGTATGGCTGCTGGTTATTCAGAGCCCAAAGGTTTTCAAGTTTTCAGGTGATAAATGCTGCCAGCACTTGTTTCTTTCTTCAAGGCAGCAGGTTTCCTTCTGGCCCAGGGTGTGTCTAGGAATGTCTAGGAGCCAGAGCCTGGAAAGAAGGCCTCAGGATTCTGACCAGTGCACTATCTTGCTGTGGCTGAACTGGTCTCCAGGATGAAAGAAAAATTCCTCTCTACTCTTTTCCCTCCTCTTCTCAAGCAGAAGGATGGGGTCCCTGTTGGAGCCAGGAGCTGTGCAGCCTAGTGTTAGGGGAGTAATAATGCCAGAACTCCTTTGGCTGCCACAGCTGGTGTCTCAGTATGTTGCATGCCCTCCCCACCCCAGTCCACTGTCCCTGGGCCCAGTTCAGCCCTAGGCCTCACCTAAGAGTTGCAGTCCTGATGACCTGGGCTGCCTTTCAAGTTTTCTTAGATACACAGAGTGCTGGAGCCCTCAGTTGCCAGGTTTCCAAACACTCAAGTTCCAACCACTGGAATCTGATTCCCCTCTGGCTAGGACTGGTTTAAATGATCCCTCTGTGGATGGACATTAACTGCATTTGGTCTAGTTTTCCTTTCTGCTCTAACAGGACAGCACAGAGTTCAGTGCATCACAGTTGCTGTGGTCTACCCTCCCGCAGAACCCAGAGTGATCTCTGCACCATGCCATCATTGCTGGGGGTGAGGAAATGGTGGCACCCGTGATTCAGGACTGTTTTTTTCTCTCTCTTCAGTGGCTCTTTCAGTGATATGAGGTTAAAACCAGGTACTTTGAGTACTCACCTGATTTTTGGTTCTTATGAATGTCTTTTCTATGTGGATATTAATAGTTGTTCATCTGGTGTCCTTGCAAGAGGGACGAGCAGTGGAGCCTTCTTTCTGCCGGCTTGCTTTCCCCTCACACCCAGGAAGCAGAATGCAGAACTTTTTTTTTTTTTTTTTTTTTTTTAAATTTATTTATTATTATTATACTGTAAGTTGTAGGGTACATGTGCATAACGTGCAGGTTTGTTACATATGTATACTTGTGCCTTGTTGGTGTGCTGCACCCATCAACTCGTCATTTACATCAGGTATAACTCCCAATGCAATCCCTCCCCCCGCCCCCTCCCCATGATAGGCCCCGGGGTGTGATGTTCCCCTTCCCGAGTCCAAGTGATCTCATTGTTCAGTTCCCACCTATGAGTGAGAACATGCGGTGTTTGGTTTTCTGTTCTTGTGATAGTTTGCTAAGAATGATGGATTCCAGCTGCATCCATGTCCCTACAAAGGACACAAACTCATCCTTTTTTATGGCTGCATAGTATTCCATGGTGTATATATGCCACATTTTCTTAATCCAATCTGTCACTGATGGACATTTGGGTTGATTCCAAGTCTTTGCTATTGTGAATAGTGCTGCAATAAACATACGTGTGCACCGAGTTCTGAAAGCTTTTCTTATTAAAAGTTCTGCATTCTGCTATAAAGAATGCAGAACTTTTAATAAGAAAAGCTTTCAGAACTCGGGAAGGACAAGGAAGACATCCTGGTTCTCCATGCTTAACATTGGACTGTTTCTTCAACTTCGGTGCATGGCTCGGACTAACCAGGGATTATCATAGATCATTTGACCTGGACTCTGCAGCTCATTCAAATTCTTTATCCAGACAATTTGAATACTGGCTGATTTGGCATGAAAATCTGGCAAAGTATTTTCTTGGTATTCAATTGATTTTTATTCTGCTTGGGTTAACAGTTTTATAAACCAGTCAGTCTCTTCATTAAAGTTCTGGGAATTCTTACCCAGTTTAAATAAAATAATTCTAAAGTTCTCAAAAACTTGTATTCAAGAGTGCTTCTCAGGGCCTTCTCCATACTTTCATGAACCTCATTAAAGACACAATACACTAGGATTTTGCAAGCTTGTGAAGTTTTCAGAAAATGCCTCAGAATTAAGCAATTTACAGTGGAAATGACCTTAAGTTGTTCTAGTTAGACACAATTAACAAGAACATTTTATTATTTTCAGGCATGAGCCATGGTGCCCAGCCTCTAAAGTTAAAATAAAATAGATTTAAAAGATATTTAAGATATTTAAAAGATATTTAAGATATTTAAAAAGACCGGGCGCGGTGGCTCAAGCCTGTAATCCTAGCACTTTGGGAGGCCGAGACGGGCGGATCACGAGGTCAGGAGATCGAGACCATCCTGGCTACCACGGTGAAACCCCGTCTCTACTAAAAAAATACAAAAAAACTAGCGGGCGAGATGGCGGGCACCTGTAGTCCCAGCTACTCAGGAGGCTGAGGCAGGAGAATGGCGTGAACCCGGGAGGCGGAGCTTGCAGTGAGCTGAGATCCGGTCACTGCACTCCAGCCTGGGCGACAGAGCTAGACTCTGTCTCAAAAAAAAAAAAAAAGATATTTAAAAAATAAAATAAATTTATCAAATGTTGTCATCTTTTAATCCCAGATTTTTGTGAACCTATGCTTTGCATTTTCCCCCAACTTTCCATATTTATCTGGTTTTATCTAGTTTTCTTTTTTTTTCACTTCTTCAATTTGAAACCTTTAAGTAACTTCAAACCAAAAAAAAAAAAAAAATTAAAACACACTTTTATGTCTTTATAAGTTTTATCATCAAAAGCATATGTTCACAAGCCTGTAATCCCAGCACCTTGGGAGGCCAAGGTGGGTGCATCATTTGAGGTCAGAGGTTCAAGACCATCCTGGCCAACATGGTGAAACTCCGTCTTTACTAAAAATACAAAAATTAGCTGGGTGTGGTGGTAAGCACCTGTAATCCCAGCTACTTGGGAGGCTGAGGCAGGTGAATCGCTTGAACTGGGGAGGCAGAGGTTGCACTGAGCTGAGATCATGCCACTGCATGCCAGCCTGGGCAACAGAACAAGACTCATTCTCAAAAAAGAAAAAAAAAAAAAGCATATCTTGCTTTTTATATACTGTGTATGCAGAATTGTTTCTCTCATATCTAGTAATTAAGTCTTAGGAGCCCCAATTCTCAGTGAAAACCCTAAAAAGTGATTTTTAACTATCTTAAACATCAGTATTTTTAGATAAAAACCCTTTTATCGCTTTTAAGAAACATAGTTCTTCAAATTACTGTTTATTAACAGAACTAAAGATATTTAGGTTTTCTATACCATATACAAGTAACATGTCATGGTAGATAGACCTAAACTCATTTTTAAAGGTTAATATTTCACTATTTTAGCTTACAACTGACTCCAGATATTTTATGGTTATTTATTACTTAATTTAACATGACTGTAAGAGTTTAAATTACTGAACTGAATTTTGGAAATGTGACACAGGCAGCATCCCTAATGCCTTCCCTCAGTAATTCTAGGTCCCAAGTAGCCACGTGGCACCCCGGAAAACTATGAAGATCAGGGCCGGCCTGAGTCCATCAGGACTAAAGACAGAGCTGTGAAGGCTGTAACTGGAGGATCCAACCCCTCCTAAAATAGCCAGAAGGCAGAACAGGAAAAGAACAGAAAGAAGGGGCTGACTGGGCTTGATTCTGGCTTGTAGCTGCTGGTCTAGGCACTGAGAACATGTCTCCATACTTCATCATGGTCACCTTTCAAGACCCCCTGAATCCAGAAATTCTCAACAAAAGACATAAGATCATAGTTAAATCAAGCAAGTATCTAATTATATATGATAATTGTAAAGCCATTTCTATTTTACTAATGACTTAAGAACGAGCTTTATTTACAAAATATTATCACATACATGTAACACTTATAGACATACAAACACATAGGAGCAGATCTTATAGCTTTCATAAAGGATTTAATTTTTTTATTTTAGGCTCGGGGGTACATGTGAAGGTTTGTTACATAAACTCATATCACAGGGGCTTGTTATACAGATTATTTCATAACCCAGGTATTAAGCCCAGTACCCCAGAGTTATCTTTTCTGTTCCTCTCCCTCCTCCCACCTTCCCCTCAGGTAGACCCCAGTGTCTGTTGTCTGTTGTTTCCTTCTTTGTGTTCATAAGTTCTCATTATTTAGCTCCCACTTATAAGTGAGAACATGTAGCTGTGTAGTATTCCATGGTGCATATGTGTGTTCTGTATGGGAAATATGTGAGGAAAGAAGAAAAGAAACACACAATACTTTTAAGGGCAAACAGACTTTATCCCAAGTATATGACAATATAGATATAATAAGCATATCACCTAATAAACCAATGATATAAATAATAAACAAATTGTAATGGGAAGGGGAGAAGGGAAAAGGGGTGTGTGTGTGTGTGTGTGTGTGTGTATATATATATACATATATATAAAAATTTACACTCACCAGACTATGGAGGATTCATCACCAGGCTGGGAAGCAAGAGCCTGGGCTCCAGAGTTGGCCACTAGTCCGTGCACAGATGAGGAGAGGTCCCATGAAGCTTTGGTGCGGTCTGGGAAACTAGCTCTTTTTGTAACAAATTGTTTGTCATGAGACCCAGTCATGAGGGCCCTTTGCATCTGGGCTCAAGGAACACAAAAAGGTCAACTAGTTTTTGCAATTGTCTGTTGTTTTTCAATAACTATTTCTCCGAAACAGCACTGGATGGATGCCTCAAGGGGCTCACACAACTCGTTCCAGGACTTAGTGACCATTGTTTGTGTCCCTGTTCAGTTGAGGTCAAATTTAATATTTAACTTTTCCTCCACAATGTGCCATATTATCTGTATCCAATCTGTCATCACTGGGCATTTAGGTTGATTCCATGCCTTTACTATTGAGAATAGTGTTGCAATAAACACTTACGTGCTTGTGTCTTTACAATAGAACAATTTATATACCTCTGGGTGTATACCCAGTAATGAGATTGCTGGGTTCAGTGATAGTTCTGCTTTTAGCTCTTTCGAGGAAAGCACTGTTGTGCTTTCCACAGTGGTGGGACCAATGTACATTCCCACCAACAGTGTATGTTCTGTTTCTCCACAACCTTGCCAGCATCTGTTGTGTTTTGACTTTTGAATAGTAGCCATTCTGACTGGTGTGAGATGGTGTCTCACTGTGCCTTGGATTTGCATTTCTCTAATGGTCAGTGATACTGAGCTTTGTATTCTATGGTTGTTGGTCACACATATGTATTCTTTTGAAAAGCATTCCTGTCCTTTGCCCACTTAAATTTTTTTTTTTTTTATTATTTCCATAGGTTTTGGGGCAACAGGTAGTATCTGGTTACATTAGTAAGTTCTTTATTGGTGATTTGTAACATTTTGGTGCATCCATCACCTCATCAGTATACACCGAACCCAATTTGTAGCCTTTTATCCCTCACCACCTTCTCCCCTTTCTCCCTGAGTCCTCAAAGTCCATTGTGTCCTTATTATGCTTTTGCATCCTTATAGCTTAGCTCCAAATTGTAAGTGAGAATATATGATCTTTGGTTTTCCATTCTGAGTTACTTCACTTAGAATAATAGTCTTCAGTCCCATCCAGGTTGCTGCAACTGCCACTAATTCA
The DNA here is from genome assembly GCF_003255815.1 of Theropithecus gelada. NCBI lineage: Eukaryota > Metazoa > Chordata > Mammalia > Primates > Cercopithecidae > Theropithecus > Theropithecus gelada. The sequence goes on along the minus strand of NC_037672.1, from coordinate 186,821,800 downwards.
TTCCTTTTTATGGCTGAGTAGTATTCCATCGTACATATATACCACAGTTTCTTCATCCACTTGTTGATTGATGGGCATTTGGATTGGTTCTACATTTTTGCAATTGCAAATTGTGCTGCTATAAATACGTGTGTGCAAGTATGTTTTTTGTATAATGACTTTTTTTTTTTTCCTCTGGGTACATAGCCAGTAGTGGGATTGGTGGATCAAATGGTACTTCTACTTTTAGTTCTTTAAGGAATCTCCACACTGTTGTCTACAGTGATTGTACTAGTTTACATTCCCACCAGCACTGGAGAAATGCTCCCTTTTCACCACATTCACACCAACATCTATTATTATTCTTTTTTATGACCATTCTTGCAGGAGTAAGGTGGTATTGCATTGTGGTTGTAATTTGCATTCCCCTGATCATTAGTGATGTTGAGCATTTTTTCATATGTTTGTTGGCCATTTGTGTATCTTCTGAGAATTGTCTATGACCATACTACCAAAAGCAATCTACAAATTTAATGCAATTGCCATCAAAATACCATCATCATTCTTCATAGAACTAGAAAAAACAATACTAAACTTCATATGGAACCAAAAAAGAGCCCGCATAGCCAAAGCAACACTGAACAAAAAGAACAAATCAGAAGGCATCACATTACCTGATTTCAAACTATATCATAAGACCATAGTCACCAAAACAGCATGGTTCTGGTATAAAAACAGGCACGCAGGCAAATGGAACGTAATGGAGAACCCAGAAATTAACCCAAATATTTACAGCCAACTCATCTTTGACAAAGAAAACAAAAACGAAGTGCAGAAAGAACACCCTACCCAACAAATGGTGCTGGGATTAATTGGCAAGCCACATGTAGGAGAATGAAACTGGACTTCATCTCTCACCTTATACAAAAATCAACTCAAGATGGATCAAAGACTTAAATCTAAGACCCGAAACTATAAAAATTCTAGATGACGACATCAAAGAAACCCTTCTAGACATTGGCTTAGGCAAGGATTTCATGATCAAGAACCCAACAGCAAGAAAAACAAAGATAAATAGGTGGGATTTAATTAAACTAAAGAGCTTTTTCACAGCAAAAGGAACAGCCAACAGAGTAAACAGACAATCCACAGAATGGGAGAAAATCTTCACAATCTGTATATCTCACAAAGACCTAATATTCAGAATATACAATGAGGTCAAACAAATTAGCAAGACAAAAACAATCCTATCAAAAAGTAGACTAAGGACATGAATAGACAATTCTTTAGCCACTTTTTGATAGGACTGTTTGTTTTTCTCTTGTAAATTTAAGTTCCTTATATTGAATATTAGATCTTTGTCAGATATGTAGTTTGTAAATAATTTTTCTTCCTCTGTAGGTTGTCTGTTCACTGTATCCATAATTTCTTTTGCTGAGCAGAAGCTTTTGAGTTTAGTTAGATCCCACTTGTCAATAGTTCCATTTGTTGTAATTGTTTTTGGTGTCTTTATCATGAAATCTTTGCCTATTTCTACATCCAGGATGGTATTGCCTACATTGTCTTCCAGGGCTTTTATAGTTTTGGGTTTTACATTTGAGTATTTAATCCATCTTGAGTTGATTTCTGTGTATGGTATAAGGAAGAAGTCCAACTTCAATCTTCTGCATATGGCTAGCCAGTTATCCCAGCACTATTTATTGAATACAGAATATTTTCCCCATTGCTTGTTTTTGCCAGCTTTGTCAAAGATTAGATAGTTGTAGGTATGTAGTCTTATTTCTGGGCTCTCTGTTCTGTTCCATTGGTATATGTGTCTGTTTAAGTATCCTCAGCACCATGCTGTTTTTGTTACTGTAGTGCTGTAGTATAGTTTGAAGTCAGGTAATGTGATGCCTCAAGCTTTGTTCTTCTTGCTTAGGATTGCCTTGGCTACTTAGGTTCTTTCTTGGTTCTATATGAATTTTCAAATAGCTTTTTCTACTTCCATGAAGTATGTCATTGGTAGTTTAATAGGAATAGCTCTGGAAAGTATGACCATTTAAATGATATTAATTCTTTCTCTCCATTAACATGGAATGATTTTTTCATTTGTGTCTTCTCTGACTTCTTTGAGCAGTGTTTTGTAATTTTCATTGTAGAGATTTTTCACCTCCCTGGTTAGCTGTATTCCTACGTATTTTATTCTTTGTGTGGAAATTGTGAATGATATTGCCTCTCTTATTTGGCTCTCAGTTTGGCTCTTCTTGGTGTATAGGAATGCTAGCAAATTTTGTATATTGATTTTGTATCCTGAAACTTTGTGAAGTTGTTTATCAGCTTAAGGAGCTTTTGGGTCACAACTACAGGGTTTAGATAGAGAATTATGTTGTCTGCAAACAGAGGTAGTTGGACTTCTCTTTCTATCTAAATACTCGTTATTTATCTTATCTGATTGTTCCAGCAAGGACTTCTAATACTATCTTGAATAGGAGTGGTGAGAGAGGGCATCCTTGTCTTGTGTGGGTTTCAAGGAGAATGCTTCCAGATTTTGCCCATTTAGTATAATGTTGGCTGTGAGTTTGTCATAGGTGTCCTTTATTATTTTGAGGTATGTTCCTTCAATACCTCATTTATTGAGAGTTTTTAACATGAAGCATTGTTGAATTTTACTGGAAGCCTTTTCTGCATCTATTGAGACAATTACGTGGTTCTTGTCTTTAGTTTTATTTATGTTATGAATCACATTTTATTGATTTGCCCATGAGGGACCAATCTTCCATTCCAGGGAAGAAGCCTACTTCACTGTGGTGAATTAGCCTTTCGTTGTGTTGCTGGATTCAGTTTGCCAGGATTTTGTTGTGGATTATTGAATGGATGTTCATCAAGGACACTGGCCTGAAGCTTTCTTTTTTTGTTGTGTCACTGCCAGGCTTTCGTATCAGGATGATGCTGGCCTCATAGAATAAGTTGGGGAGGAGTCTCTCCTTCTCTATTTCTTGAAGTAGTTTTAGTAGGAATGGTACTGGCTCTTCTTTGTACATTTGTTAAAATTTGACTGTTAATCTATCAGGTCGTTGGCTTTTTTTTTTTTTTTTTTTTGGTGGGCTATTTACTACTGATTCACTTTTTGGAGCTCGTTATTGGTCTGTTCAGGGACTCAATTTCTTCCTGGTTCAGTCTTGAGAGGGTGTATGTGGCCAGAAATTTATCCATCTCTTCTGGGGTTTCTAGTTTGTGTGTGTAGATGTGTTCATAGTAGTTGCTGGTTACTTTTGTTTCTCTGGGGTCAGTGGTAACATTCCCTTCATTTCTAATTTTATTTGAATCTTCTCTGTTTTCTTCTTTATGAGTCTAGCTAGTGCCCTATCTTATTTTTTTCAAAAAATCTTGATTAAGTGATTTCTTGAACAGTTTTTCATGTCTCAATTTCTTTCAGTTAAGCTCTGATTTTACTTATTTCTTGTCTTCTAGAAGCTTTGTGGTTGAGTTCTTCTTGCTTCTCTAATTCTTTCAGTTGTGATGTTAGGTTGTTAGTTTCAGATCTTTCTAACTTTTTGATGTGGGCATTACTTCTTATGCCCTACCCCAACTTTTTTCCTTCTCCTAGAAAACTCAGAACCATGCTTTCTAAACCAATTCAAACTTTCTCAGTGAATCAACCTGGTGTCCCTGAGGCAAAGTTAGCAGTTTTCCATTTCACATGGTTCTCTTTCTCTCTAAGAATATCTAATGCAACAATGCAACTGTTTCATCCCTCCTGGGCATATGAGGAACTCCTTTTGGCTGAGACCAAGATGTAAAACCTTGTTCTTTCAACATTAATGAAGATCTATTTAGAAAGCCTCCATGTTTACAGAAAAGATAATATAAACCCCAATGAAAATAAATATAAAATTATATGACATACAATTATATTGTGGAAAGACTGAATAAATAAGTGAACTAAGCTCTAAGAAAAAAAGATGATGATCTAAAATGACATATAAGTAAAAAACCTGGGCTGGTAAAGCATAATTAATGTATCGGTAAAGTATGTACATTGTAGAAGTGGCAGGAAGACTGCATAGAGAGTGAGACCTGACCAAAAGCTTTAAGGAAAGTTCCATACCCTTAAAAGAGATTAAAGTGGACTCAGAAAACATGGTCCCCTTTAGGAGAACGACACATGTTCCAGATACGCCAAAGCTCAGAGAACCTCTACGTTCTCCAGGAGGAAAGGGGAGGCAAAGCAGCAGGCAGAAGACAGCATGGCCAGGTCAGCACAGGCACCCAGGCCAAGCCAGGTGGGCTCCGTCGTACGGGTATGAGGAGTCACGGCATGGTGAGCTTTATTAATTAGTGTGTTTTGTTTTCTTTAGTAACTTAGACACATGATCAAAGTTGATCTTCATAAGTATTGCTGCAGCTGAACATAGGATGTATAAAACCAGTGTTTTAAAAATTGTGTTGTACAGAGCAGTAGCCCCAGTGAGATATTAGTGGAACACACAGGCGGACACACACACACACACTCACACACACTCACATTGAGCCCAGATTATTCTGGCAAATGCTGGGTTAAGCAAACTAAAAGAAACATCTTTAGTGCTGGACTTCTCAGAACCTGGAATGTGGCTATAAGATTCATAAAACAGCAAGGTTAAGACAGAGCATGTCATTTTTTTTTTTTCCAGAAATGTTGAAACACTTTCCTTCCATTGGTTTCAGTGACACCTTCTTTCTCCTGGTTCTCCATCAACCTCTTTGGCTGCTCCTTCTTGATTTCCTTCTTGACAATCTGCTGCTGCTCAGTCATTCTCTTTTCATTCCCCATGGATTTCTCAAGTGTGTTTCTGTTCCTGCAGATCAAACTTTCCTTGTTTTTCCTGACACCTCTCCCTGTCTGACCCTGCCCCGGTCTAAGGCAGGTGTTCTATATGTGTGCGCTTTTGGTATCCTGGGATGCTCCCAGCATGCTCCGTGCCACACTCCATCAGGTTTTCTCCCACTTTCCTAGTTTTTCCTGACACCTCTCCTTGTCTGGACCTCCCCCGTTCTGAGGCAGGTGTTCCATCCTCTCCTTGTCTGACCCTCCCCTGGTCTGAGGCAGGTGTTTCATCTGTGTGTGCCTCTGGCGTCATGGGATGCTCCCAGCATGTTCCCTGACACACTCCATCAGGTTTTCTCCCCCAGACTCTGCGAGGGCAGCAGCCTTGTCTCCACTGTTCCTTCAGCGTTCAGCACTTAACACAGAAGCTGACTCCATAACATTTAGTTGGTCAACTGAGACTAAATGTATGTTCCTCTAGATCTTAAATAAATAAATTAAAAAAAAAAAAAGTTACAATAAACAACATAGTGCAATAGTCGAAACAAGTCTCTTTAGTCAGGAGTTCTCTGTATATGCACAACAGTTTGAAGTCATTATTAGACAAACTGAAACAGAAACTGTCACAAAGTTCCCTAAGATTATTTTGCTTTAATCTTCAATTCATCACGTGAGATAATCAAGACCATGTGTTATTGTAAATATTTCTAGCTTATAACACAACAACCTGATTTTTATTGTTTGAAATAACTACAGTATAAATCAGTTAACTAAAAATTGCATAAATAATCCCTTCAAACAAAATTCTGTCTAAATTTTACGTTACTCATATGTTCAAATGATAACGAGTTCATAGGCTTTTCCAATACCTCAGTCAAAACCCTGTACACATTCCAGCTGTGGGAAGAGTATCTGAGAGTTATGTTACAGATGGGGAAGAGGTACTTACATGACACTGGCCTTTGCACGACTGTGCCCTTTTGGGTCCAGAAAAAGTTGTTCCCTTAAAACTCTAAAAATCTCTTCTGTCAGGTCTGAAGGGTGAGCGGGAAACACAGTTTTTAAAATTTTAGCCACAGATGTTTTATTCCTTGCTTAAAGCAGTGACTAGATAAAGGCCACTAGAAGAGCCTCCGATGTTTCTTCAGAAGCAGCATGCCTGAGAGCATCTTCCTGAAACACCCCCTTGTCTCTGCCCCAAATCACCTTAGGTAGGAAAGTCAAAACTCAGCAGGCTGAGGAGATCCAAGGGGATCATTGAGCTCTGAGGCTTATGAGAGAGGAGAGAGGTCTAAGATTTTTGTGTATAAATTTATGGGTTACAAGTGCCATTTTGCTGTCAGCATGGATTGTATAGTGAAGTCAGGGCTTTTACGGTATCCATCACCAGAATAATGCACATTGTACCCATTAAGTAACCTCTCACTATTCACCCCGTCCATCCCCTCACCCTGCTGAGTCTCTGTTATCATTCACTCTCTACGTCAATACCTACACGTCTTTTAGCATCCGCTTATGAGGGATAAAATATGATATTTACCCTGTGTCTGGCTTGCTTCACTTACAATAATGGCCGGCAGTTCCATCCACGTGTCTGCAAAAGTTATGATTCTATTGTTTTTATGCCTGAATAGTATTTCATTGTGTATATTTTCTACATTTTCTTTCTCCAATCACATGTTGATGGACATTTAGTTTGGTTTATATCTGTGCTACTGTGAATAGTGTTGCAACAAACATACAAGTACAGGTATCTTTCTGATACATCGATTTCTTTTCCTTTGCGTAAATACCCAGTGGTGGGATTGCTGAATCAGACAAAGCCAATAGATGAGTAGTAATGGTGACCGATAACCAGCTAGAAACAAACTACTTAGCAGGGCCTGAAAACGCCAAAACCCTGAGGCCACTGACCTTCAAAAACTTCAATAGCCCTGAGTAAAACGTCCAAACACATTTATCCACCACTCAAAGACCCTTTATTGTCTGTCCTCTGGGCATCTCAGAAGTCTCTTTTTACCACACTGTCTGTATACTGCATGAGCCATTTATATGAAACTACCTGACACTCCAAGGCATCTTATACTATGTGTTCAACCATGTATCCCTAGTACTTAGCACAGTCCTGGCATATAGTTTGCTACTAAACATTTGCGGAATGAAGTAATTATCTTGTATCTGGGTTCCAAGTTTTAAGGTGATTCTTCATTAAAAATAAAGTATTACAGTTTGCAAATAATCTACTTCCTTTTTTACAGATGGGATTGATTTTAATCTTATCCCCTAATAATATTATTTTCATTTACTTCCGTCTAAATACACTGTCCTAAGAGAGCAATAAGAAGGAGAGTTGAAGCTGGAGCTTGAAGAATTGTACATGTCCACACTGTGGCCTGAGGTGCATCGTCCACCTGAGCTTCCTGTTAGGTATGTCAGGGAAGATACGCAGGTGAGAGTGGACTCAGCAGAGGACCCCAGATCTCTGGCTTCCCCGTCAGGCAAGTGCACCTCTGTGAACAAAGTCTTCAGAGCCAGATGACAAGAACGGCCCAAGCAGTCCACCAGGGAAACCTGGGCCCAGTGCACATCAATGCAGAGCATCAAGCACAGCGTAACAGGAGTACAGTTGCCTAGTCTTGTTCAGAGATAACTGCATCCCACACACAAGCACAGCGTAACAGGAGTACAGTTGCCTAGTCTTGTTCAGAGATAACTGCATCCCACACACAAGCACAGTGTAACAGGAGTACGGTTGCCTAGTTCAGAGACAACTGCATCCCACACACAAGCACAGCGTAACGGGAGTNCGGTTGCCTAGTTCAGAGACAACTGCATCCCACACACAAGCACAGCGTAACGGGAGTACGGTTGCCTAGTCCTGTTCAGAGACAACTGCATCCCACACACAAGCACAGCGTAACGGGAGTACGGTTGCCTAGTCCTGTTCAGAGATAACTGCATCCCACACACTGTAAAATGAGGAAACGCAGAGAAACAGATGTAGCTGAAGAAGACAGCAGGAGAAACTAGGAGGGATAACCATGACCTAGGAGGGCACCATGCCAGAGACACCTGGACCCCACGCTAGGCTCAGTGCCTGTTATACTCTTGGGACCCAGCACTTTCCCTCTCCATCACGTGGCATACTTGGCATTATTTGTTGTTTAAAATATTGTCCTTAGTTTTCACCTTTCCTAGGAGACACAGGCAGACCCTGTGACACTACAGCTTCTGACACACAGTAGGTGCACCACAAACATCTGGTGGGTTCACACACTCTTGCCTTCTCAAACCTTCTTGTCAAGTCTTCAGTGAAAAGGAATTGCTCATTGAGCAAGAATTAAACTTCCAGAGACTCCTGGATCCGTTGAGACAAAGTGAGATTTGTTTACTGCCATATTCCTAGATCATAGCATACTGTAGTCACTTAATAAATGTTTGTTGAATAAGTGAGTGAATTGATTCATACATCTTAGTTAGCTATATGTTTTCTGAGTAAAACTGATAAATTTAACAGTTTACTTCTGGCATAATTTTACTATACTTATTCAACAAACCTGACAATTCAACTAGGTGCCAGGCACCTAGTTGTTCAGAGATAACTGTTCAGAGATAACTGCATCCCCCACACTGTAAAATGAGGAAATGCAGAGAAACAGATGTAGCTGAAGAAGACAGCAGGAGAAACGAGGAGGGACGACCACGACCTAGGTTGCTAAAGCTGCTGAAGAAAAAGAGGTATAAGATACAATTTCTGTCTACATGAAAGCCACACTCTAAGAAGTAGAAATATTTGAACAAATTATAACAATAAATTAGCTAAATTCAAAATCGGAGGGGTTTGTTTCTATTGTAAACAGCTCTAGTCAGGAAGTGTTAGAAAGTTCTACATAGGAAATGTTCCAACACACCATCTAAGCATGAAGCAGAAGACACCCATAATTGAGTTTTCTACCACCAACCCCAACAGCAAGAATTCCAGTCCTGCTGCTGCAAAGTAAGTGTCACTCTGATTTTATTCCTGCCATGTAACCCGGTTTTAGAGTCTCTGGTTGTCAATGTTCTAAAAAAGTATTAAAGAGAAAATATTATTATTGTGATGAGCCCATCCACTGCAGCCTTCTCAACATCATACCAATGTTAAGGCCTATCATTTAAAAAGGAAACTGTTTGTTTAACTTATTTACCCAGATATCAGTGTTACGTAAACATATTTGCCATCAGACTTTGGATTTATGGGTTAAATAGCATATAAATGTGATTAGAGGCTTAAAGTTTACACATTTCTGGTTCTCTCAAATTTTTTTCAAAATAGCATATACCTTTCTAAATAATTGTTAGTATATCTTTAAAAATGAACATTAAAATGTATATTTTCCAAAAACAAAATATAGCCATTGGTAAATGGTGTTGTTGAGATCCAACAGACAACTTCTCTTGGGAACCATTTAATCACTGCTCACTTTTACACTCTGTCCAGAAATGTCAATGGCTTTAAAATATAGAAGTATATTATACAACTAAACTTACACTTATTCAGTATTGTGCAATATTTAGTACTTGTTCTAGCTCTCTCTTGCTGAATAGTAAGCCATTCCAAAACTTAAGGAATTACTTATTATTTAATATTGTTTATTGTTATTATTTGTTTCATAATTTTAAATAACATTATTTCTCATGGTTTTGTGGGTTGACAGGCACTACAAAAGTTCTCTTTTGGAGTCTTTCTTGCAGCTGCGGTTGGTTGGCTGCTGCTGAAGTCCCCTGAAAGCTCAGCAAGGCTAAAGAGCCTGGACGGGTTACTCACCTGGCTGGCAGTGCATACTGGCTGCTGTGTGTGATACCTGTCTGACCTCTACATGTTACCTAAAGTCCCCTGAAAGCTCAGCTAGGCTAAAGAGTCTAGACAGGTTACTCACCTGCCTGGCAGTGCACACTGGCTGCTGTGTGTGATGGTTCCTCACCTGGCTGGCAGTGCACAGTGGCTGCTGTGTGTGATGCTTGTCTGGCCTCTCCATGTCACCTGGAGTCCTCACGATGGGGTAGTTGGTCCCGAGACACACAGGCAAATAAAACAAAGCTTCTTATGACCTAGCCTTGGAGGTCCTAGAGTATGACTTTTGCTGTGTCCTATTGAGAAAGGAAGTCATTGTGAGTAGCACAGATTCAAGAAATATGAGACTAGACTCTACCTGTTAATGTAAAGAGCAGCATGTGCATGCAGGGAGGAAAGAAATTGAGGGCATCATCTTGAAGACTATCCTATCACACCATTATTCCAGCTAATGGACATTATGTTTTAGATGGGTAGTACTAGCTACTCATGTCTCCCCCAGAAACCCAAGCTAGGTATGGACATATTGAAGAGAATGTCAGTACCATTAAAACAACTCTAGAAAAATAACATGTGATGACTCAGGCTAATTCAATCTCTCAATTACATCAATATAATTCCCTTCCTGTAACCCTAAATATGGTAAAATGGAATTGAATTCTACAAAGTCTGGTGTCTGTTTTCCTATGAAATAATTAACGAACCCAATAAATATGTAAGGAGTATGAAGTCCAATTTATTTTAGATTTTTACCTCTTAGTTTCAAAGCTTATAGAAATCCAGAGAACTAATCATCATAATCCATAATGCCTGGACCAGAAGTCATTGCTCTAAGACTATCCTATGGCACGCTAAAAATGTATTACTACATTACTAACTAGGAAATGTAAAACTCTTTTGTTGGTGATTTTAAGAGAGCTGACTACCTCATCAGCACTATTCACACAGATTAAGAATTCAAACAGATTATGAATCCAAATGAGTGGATTCATAATGACCAGAAAAAAATCACAAAGGAGGAAAGGAGATAGAGGAGGGGAAACATACTGTCAATCCCTACAATTAAAGAATTGTAAATTTCAAATCAAACCAATCGAAAAATGGTTTGATTTTGTATTTTTCAAAGGAAAGGCAGCTTATTGTGATAGAATAAGAATCCCACTTGTATGTCTTTTTTTTTTTTTTTTTTTTTTTTTATATGGAGTCTTGCTCTGTTGCCCAGGCTGGAGTGCAGTGGCATGATCTTGGTTCACTGCAAGCTCCACCTCCCGGGTTCACACCATTCTCCTGCCTCAGCCTCCCGAGTAGCTGGGACTACAGGCGCCCGCCACCACACCTGGCTAATTTTTTTCTTTGTATTGTTAGTAGAGATGGGGTTTCACCATGTTGGCCAGGATGGTCTCGATCTCCTGACCTCATGATCTGCCCGCCCCGGCTTCCCAAAGTCCTGGGATTACAGGCATGAGCCACTGCGTCCAGCCCATCTTCTTTTGAGAAGTGTCTGCTTATGTCCCTTGTCAATGTTTTCATGGGGTTGTTTTCCTAATGTTCAACATCACTAATCATCAGAGAAATGCAAATCAATGTGAGATACCATCTCATATTAGTCAGAATGGGTACTATTAAAAAGTAAAAAAATAAATTCTGACTAGACTTCAGAGAAATTGAAGTGCTTATACACTGTTGGTGAGAATGTAAATTAGTTCACCCACTGTGAAAAGCAGTTTGGAGATTTTTCAAAGAATTTAAAACAGAAGTACCATTCAACCAGCAATTCCATTACTGAGTATACATCCAAAAGAAAATTAAAAATTCTACAAAAAGAAACCCCACATGCACTTGTATATTCATCATATTGCTATTCACAATAGGGAAGGCATGGAATTAACTTACGTGAGAATCAATAAACTGGATAGAAATATGTGCCACATATACACCATAAAATACTATGCACACATTAAAAATAATACAATCATGTCCTGTGCAGCACCATGGATACGTCTGGAGGCCATTATCCTAAGGAAATTAATACAGGAACAGAAAACCAAATACCACATGTTCTTGCCCATAAGCGGGATCTGAACATGGGGTCCTCATGAATATAAAGATGTCAACAGTAGACACTGAGAACTACTAGTTGAAGGAGGGAAGGAGGAGGGCAGGGGGTGAGAAACCATGGGTGCTATGCTCACTTCCTTGGTGATGCAATCAATTATATTCCACAATATATGCTCACTACCTTGGTGATGGGATCAACAATATCCCACATAACTCAGCATAGCACAATATATCCACATAAGAAATCTGAAAACGTACTCCCTGAATCTAAAAAATTTAAGATAGAGACAGAGTAAGAGGGCAGAATAGAAGCCTACACCCTGATCCCCCCACAAAAACACCAAATTTTCACAATTTGTTACATTCAAGAAGCACTGTCAGAGGGACCAAAAATTGGGTGAACGATCATAGTACCTGGCATTAACTTCACATCACTGAAAGAGACATTGGAGAAGACAAAAAAAAAAAAAGACAGTCTAGAAGCATGGATGCCACCTCTTTTTCAACCACCAGTAGTGGCCACATGGTGCACAGACTGTGTGTTTGGGAGAGGGAGAGCACAGGTTGTGAGGCTTTGCAATAAACTCAGTACTACCCTGTCACAGTAAAAAGCAGAACCAGACTGTACTCAGCTGACATCTGCCAATAGAGGGAGAAATTGAATTGGCCCTAGCAAGAGGAAAATCTCCCATCTCAGCGTTGGGAGCTTGAGTCTTTACAAGCCTTGCCATCATGAGTTGACGTCCTATTGGACCTTAAGAGAACTGAAGGGGCAGTCTAGGCCACAAGAACTTCAATTATTAGGCAAGTCATACTCCGAGCTGGGCTTGGAGCCAGTGGAATGTGGAGGGTGGGGAGAATGGGGCCTCCTGAGACAGCAGCCAGAGCAGCTAAGGGAGTGCTCACAACACCACGTCCCCACCCAGCAGCAGCCACACAACACAGAGAAAGCTGTGATTTTGGGAGAGGGAGAGCACAGTGACTGGGGGACTTAACATTAAACTCAGTGCTGCCATGTCAGTAAAGACCTGGCAGAATTCCTCACCTGCTGACTGAAGAACCCCTGCACCCAGAATAAAAACAGTGATACCCAGGCAATACTCCGTGGGCACTGGGCTCTGAGAACTGCCAACTTCAGGTGTGACCCAGCACGTTTCCAGCTGTGGTAGCTACAGTGAAAGACTTCTTCTGTTTGAGAAAAGCAGCGGGGAAAGTAAAGGGAACTCTGTGTTGCACCTGATATATCAGCTCAGCCACAGTGGGGTAGAGCACCAAGGAGATTCTTAGAGTCCCTGAGTCCAGGCCTGGGGGCTTGGTCAGCATTTCTGCACTCGCCCTGGGCCAAAGGTCGAGTCCCAGGCATTGCAGAATTTATCCCAAGCTAACTAAAGAGTCCTTGGGCTTTAAGTGAGAAATTGGTAACGATTTGGCAGAACCCCCACCATGGGCCAGTGGTGTTGGCAGTCACAGACAAGGCTCCTCTGCCTGCAGACAGGGGAAGGAAGAGTAGAAAGTACTTTGTCTTATGCCTTAAGTGCCAGGTTAGCTACAGTAAAATAGAAGAGCAGGTAAATTGTGAAGATTCTATGCTTTAATCTCTGGCTCCCAGAAAGCATCTACGGACCCACTCATGGCTAGGGGAACTTGCCGCCCTATAGGCAGAGACACAAACCTGGCTGGCTTTGCCATCTATTAATCACAGAGTCCTAGGGCTTTGAGTAAACTGATATGGTAGCCAAGTAGTGGTTACAGTGGGCCTTGGGTGAGACCAAGTTCTGTGCCTACTTCAGGTGTGAACCAGCACAGTCTCAGTGGTGGTGGCCACAGGGGTGCTTGTGTTACCCAACTCCAGCTCCCCATGCCTCAGCACAGAAAGAGAGACTCTGCTGGTTTGAGAGAAAGTAAGGGAAGACAACAAGAGTCTCTACTTGATGAATCAAGAGAATTTTTCTTGTTTTCTTTCTTTTTTTTTTTTTTTTGAGATGGAGTTTCACTCTTGTTGCCCAGGCTAGAGTGCAATGGCGTGATCTCGGCTCACCACAACCTCCGCCTCCCAGGTTCAAGCAATTCTCCTGCCTCAGCCTCCCTAGTAGCTGGGATTACAGGCATGCGCCACCACACCCAACGAATTTTGCATTTTTAGTAGAGACAGGGTTTCTCCATGTTGGTCAGGCTGGTCTTGAACTCCCAACCTCAGGTGATATGTCTGCCTTGACCTCCCAAAGTGCTGGGATTACAGGTGTGAGCCACCACACCTGGCCAAGAGAATTTTTCTTGATGCTAATCCAAGGCCACCAAGGCAGTACCCCTACGTGTTTGCATAAGGTACTGTGTTATTGGGCTTGGGACCCAAGTCTCTTTGAATACCTGGAAAGTGTCCCAAAAATAATGGGCACAAACAAGCCCAGACTGTGAAGACCACAATAAAGACTGAACTCTTCTATGCCTAGATATACATGAACATCTACAAGCATCAAGACCATCCAGGAAAACATGACCTCACCAAACAAGCTGAATAAGGCACCAGGGACCAATCCTGGTAAAACAGAGATATGTGACCTTTCATACAGGAAATCCAAAATAGCTGGTTGAGGTAACTCAAAGAAATGCAATATAACACAGAGAAGGAATTCAAAATTCTATCAGATGAATTTAACAATGAGATTGAAAAAAAAAAAAAAAAAAGCCGAAATTCTGAAGTTAAAATGCTATTGTCGTAGTGAAGAATGGATCAGAATTACTTAAAAGAATTGATTAAGGAGAAGATAGATTTAGCGAACTTGAAGCAAGCCTATTTAAAAATACAAAGTCAGAGGAGACAAAAAAGAATAAAAAATAAAGCATGCCTACGAAATCTAAAAAATAGCCTTAAAATAGCAAATCTAAGAGTTATTGACCTTAAAGAGAAGGTAGATAAAGAGATAAGAGTTGAACGTTTATTTAAATACATAATATTAAATAATATTAAACAATTCCTCAACATTTAATATCAACATTCAAGTAAAAGAAAATTACAGAACATCAAGCAGATTTAACCCAAAGAAGACCACCTCAAGGCACTTAACTGAACTCCCAAAGGTTAAGGATAAAGAAATGATTCTAAAAGCAGCGAGAGAAGAGACGCAAATAACATTCGATGGAACTCCAATACATCTGACAGCAGACTTTTCAGGGGAAAATTTACAGGCTGAGAGAGTGGCATGACATCCTAAAAAAGCTGAAGGAAAAAAAAAAAGACTTTTACTTTAGAATAATGTATCTGGCAAAAACATCCTTTAAACTTGACGGAGAAATAAGAACTTTTCCCGACAAACAACAACTGAGGGATTTCATTAACACCAGACCTGTCCTACAAGAAATGCTAAAGGGATTTCTTAACCTAAAACAAAAAAAGTGAGCAATAAGAAACCATTTGAAGGTACAGAACTCACTAGCAATAGCACATGGAAAAACACAGAATATTATAACATGGTAATTATGGGGTGCAAAAATCTCAAATAGAAACAGTAAACAATAAACCAATAAAAAATAATAACTACAACATATTTCCAAGACATAGACAGTAAAATAGAGAATGAAGAGAAACAACAAAAAGTTTAAAAGAATGGCAATAAAGTATAGAGTTTTTATTAGTTGTTTTGCTTGTTTCTTTGTTTATGCAATCAGTGTTAAATTGTCCACAGTCTAAAATCATGTATTAAATTATTTTCAAGCCTCATGGTAATTTCAAATCAAAAAGTGTACCACAGATGTACAAAAAGTAAAAAGCAAGAAATTAGATTATAATACAAGAGAAATCACCTTCACTAAAAGGAAGATAGGAAGAAAGGAAAGAAGGAAGAGAGGTAAAAAATCAATCAGAAAACAAATAACAAAATGGCGGGAGTAAGAGCTTATCAATAATAACTTTGAATGTAAATGAACTAAACACTCAAGTCAAAAGAAAAACAGTGGATGAATGGATAGAGAAGCAGGACAATAATCTGTGACCTACAAAAAACATACTTTACCTATAAAGATACATTTAGACTGAAAATAAAAGGATAGAAAAAGTTATTCCATGCCAATAGATACCAAAAAAAGAGCAGAAATAGCTATACTTATACCAGACAAAAATAGATTTCAACAAAAGACTGTAGGAAGAGATTAAAAAGGTCATTATATAATAATAAAGAGATCCATTCATCAACAGGATATAATAATTAAAAATATATATGCACGCAATACTAAAGCACCTAGATAAATGAAGCAAATATTATAAGAGTTAAAGAAAGAGACCTCAATACAATAATGACTGGACACTTCAACACCCTACTTTAGTCATTGGATAGACCTTCCAGACAGAAAATCAACAAAGAAACGTCAGACTTAATCTGTACTATAGAACAAATGAACCTAATAGATATTTACAGAAAATTTCATGCAACAGCTGCAGAATACACATTCTTCTCCTCAGCACACAGGTTATTCTCAAGGATAGACCAAATGTTAAGTAACAAGTTTAAAAACATTCCAACAAATTGAAGCAATATCAAGCATTTTCTCTGACTACCAGGAATAAAACTAGAAATCAATTAAAAAAGGAATTTCAGAAACTATAAAAACACATGGACATTAAACACTATGCTCCTGAATGATTAGTAGGTTGATAAAAAAGTTAAGAAGAAAATAGAAAAATTTCTTGAAACAAATGACAATGGAAACATAGCATAGCAAAACCTATGGAATATAGTAAAAGAGGTACTATTATAAAAGGAAAATTTATAACTGTAAGTGCCTACATAAAAAACAGAAAAGCTTCAAATAAATAACCTAACAATACATCTTAATTAATTAGAATAAAAAGGCCAAACGAAACTCAGAATTAGAAGAAAAGAAATAATGAAGATTAGAGCGGAAGTAAATAAAGTTAAAATGAAGACAACAATGCAAAAGATTAATGAAACAAAAAGTTGATTTTTTTGAAAAGTACAACAATTGACAAATATTTAAACAGGCTAATTGAAAAACAGAGATGATACAAATTAGTAAAATCAGAGGTGAAAAAGGAGACATTACAAGTAACGCTTCAGAAAATCAAAGGATCATTAGTGGCTACTATCAGCAATTGTATGCCAACAAATTAGAAAACCTAGAGGAAATTAATTCTTAGACACACACAACTTACCAAAATTGAACTAGGAAAAAATCTAAAACCTAAATAGCCGAATAACAATTAACAAAATTAAAGCCTTAATAAAAAAGTCTGTAGGACCAGACTGAAAAATAGAGAAGGAAAGAACATTTCCAAACTCATTCTTTGAGGCTAGTATTACCCTGATATCAAAACCAGACAAAGACACATTAAAAAAGCAAACTACAGGCCCATATCTGAGAATATTGGTGCAAAAATTTGCAAAAAACCTAGCAAACTTAATTAAACAATACATAAATAGGTAATTCATAATGACCAAGTGGGATTTATCCCAGGGAGGCAAGGATGGTTCAACATACAAATCAATCAATGTGACACATCACATAAACAGAATGAAGGTGCTGGGCACATTGGCTCATGCCTGTAATCCCAGCACTTTGGGAAGCCGAGGTGGGCATATCACCTGAGATCAGGAGTTCAAAACCAGTCTGGCCAACATGGCGAAACCTGTCTCTACTAAAAATACAAAAATTAACCAAGCATGGTGGTGGGTGCCTGTAATCCCAGCTACTCGGGAGGCTGAAGCAGGAGAATCACTTGAACCCGGGAGGCAGAGGTTGCAGTGAGTTGAGATCATGCCATTGCACTCCAGCCTGGGTGACAGAGGGAGACTTCATCTCCAGAAAAAAAGAAAAAAAGATAAAATCCATATAATCATTTCACTTATGCTAAAAAATTATTTGATAAAATTTAATATCTTTAATAATAAAAAACCCTTTGAAAACTGGGTATGGAAGGAACATACCTCAATGTAATAAAAGTCATATACGACAGACCCACAGCTAGTATCAGACTAAGTGGGGAGAAACTAAAATCCTTTCCTCTAAAATCTGGAAGATGACGAGAATGTCCACTCTTACCACAGTTACCACAGTAATTCTGAAAGTCCTGTCTGGAGCAATCAGACAAAAGAAAGCAATAAAAGGCATCTCAATTGGAAAAGAAGTAAAATTATCTTTTTTTTGCCAATATATAATCTTACATTTGAAAAAGCATAAAGACTCCTCTGATAGGGTTTAAATGTGTGTTCCCTCCCAAATGTCATATTTAAATGTAATTCTCAATGTTGGAGGTGGGCCTGGTGAAAGGTGATATAACTATTGGGGTGGATTACTCACAAATGGCTTAGCACCATCCCATTTGGTACTATCCTCATGATAGTGAGTTCCTATAAGATCTGGTTATTTAAAAGTGTGTAACAACTTGCCCCTCTGTTTTTTGCTCCTGCTTTTTGCCCTGTGATGTGCAAGATTCTGCTTCAACTTCTGTCATGACTGTAAACGTCCAGAGGCCTCCCCAGAAGTGCATGCCAGTGCTATGTCTTCTCTACAGCCTGTAGAACCACGAGCCACTTAAACCTCCTTTTGAAAAAATAAATTACCCAGTCTCAGTTATTTCTAGTGATACAAAAATAGCTTAATACAGAAAATTGGTACCAAGGAGTGGAAAATTTTTATAAGAATACCTGAAAATGTGGCATCAGCTTTGTAATTGGCTAAAGAGGCAGAGGTTGGAAGAGTTTGTAGGACTCAGAAGAAGACAGAAAAATGAGGGAAAGTTGAGATTTTCTTAGAGACTGGTTGAATGCTGATAGTGATCTGGACAGAGAAGGCTGAGCTGAGGAGGTCTCAGATGAAAATGAGAAACTTATTAGGACTGAAGCAAAGGTCACGCATGTTGTCTTAGCAAAGTGGTTGGCTGAATTTCTGTCATGCCCTAGGGATATATAAAAGTTTGAATTTGAAATTGACGATTTAGGGTTTCTGTTGGAAAAATGTCTAAGCAGCAAAGCATTTGAGATGTGGCCTGGCTGCTTCTAACAACCTATGCTCACATGTTCTAACCAAAAAAAAAAAGTTGTAACTTATACTTACAAGGGAAGCATAGTGTAAAAGCTTGAAAACTCTGCAGCCTAGTCATGTGGCTGAAAAATAAAAAGCTTTTTCAAAAGAGGAACTCAAGCAGGCTGTGGAGCAACCACTTGTTAGAGATATTTGTATAACCTAAAAAAAAGCAAGTGTTGATAGCCAAGACAATGGGAAAGAGGAATTGAAGGCATTTTAGAAATCTAAAAGGCAGGCCCCCCATCACAGGCCCTGAGGCCTAAAAGAAGAGAATAGTTTCTGGGATCAGGCCCAGGACCTGCTGTCTTGGGTAGCCTTGGAACATGGCTCCCTGCATCCTGGCCACTGCTTCAGCTTCAGGTGTAGGTCAAATTGACCCAGGACAACTCCAGTCACTGCTTCAGAGGGTGCAAGCCATAAACCTTGGTAGCTTCCATGTGGTGTTAGGCCTGGGAGAGTACAAAATGCAAGAGTTGAGACTTGGGAGCCTCCACCTTTATTTCAAAGGATGTATGAAAAAGCCTTGGTGTGCAGGCAGAAGTGTGCTGCAGGGGTGGAGCCCTCATGGAGAACCTCTACTAAAACAATGGAGGAAAGAAATGTGGGGTGACAGTCCCTATGCAGGCTCCCCACTGGGGTATGGCCTAGCAGGTCTGTGAGGAAAGGATCACTGTCCTCCAGAGCCCAGAATGGTAAATCTAGCTACAGCTTGCACCTTGCACCTGGAAAAGCCAGAGGCACACAATACCAGCCAGAGGCACACAATGCCAGCCCATGAGAGCAGCTGTGGGGGCTGAACCCTGCAAAGTCACAAGGTTGAACTTCCCAAGGCATTAGTGTGCCCTGGAAATGGGACACAGAGTCAAAAATAATTATTTTGGAGCCTTACAATTCAATAACTGCCCTTCTGGGTTTCAGACTTTCATGGGTCCTGTGGCCCCTTTCTTTTGGCTGATTTCTTCCTTTTAGAATAGGAGTATTTACCCAATGCCTCTGCCCCATTTGTATCTTGGAAGTATCTAACTTGTTTTTTATTTTACAGGCTTATAGGAGGAAGAAACTAGCTTTGTCTTAGATGAGACTTTTGACTTCTGAGTTAAGGCTGAAATGAGTTAAGACTTTGGGGATTATTGGGAAGTCATGATTGTATTTTGAAATATAAGACGGATATGAGATTTGGAATGGCCAGGGGCAAAATGATATGGTTTGGGTTTGTGTTCCCACCAAAATCTTATATTGAAATGTAATCTTTAATGTTGGAACTGGGCCTAGTGGGGAGGTGATTGAATCATGAGGGCAGGATTTCCATGAACAGTTTGGCATCATTTTGTTTGGCGCCATTCTCACAACAGTAAGTTTTCATGAGAGCTGGTTATCTACAAGTGTGTAGCACTTCCCCCCTGCCCTTGCACTTACCATGGGATGTGTAAGCGCCGGATTTATTTTTCACCTTGATTGTCAGTTGTCAGAGGCTTCACCGGAAGCAGAAGCCAGTGCTATGCTTTCTGTACAACCTGTAGAACCGTGAGCCAGTTAAACCTATTTCCTTTATAAATTAAGCAGTCACCGATTATTTTTATAGCAATGTGAGGATGGCCTAATATATTCACCAAAAAACTTACAGAAGTAATAACTTGAGTAAATTTGCAGAATACAAAATCAACATATATATACCAGTAGGATTTCTATATGCCAACAGTCTACAAATTGAAAAACAATTAAAAAATGTAATACTATTTGCAATAGCCACAAATAAAACAAAATGTGTGGGAATTTACCAAAGAAATAAAAGTTCTCAACAATTAAAACTGCAAAACACTGATAAAAGAAATGAAAGAGGACCCCAAAATTGGAAAGATGTTTTTATGTTCACAGATTGGAAGAATCAGTATTTTTTTAAATGTCCATACAATCCAAAGCAATCTATATATTTCATGCCATCTCTATCAAAATAACAGGCCAGGGGTGGTGGCTCATACCTGTAATCCCAACACCTCAGGAGGCCGAGGTCAGTGGATCATGAGGTCAGGAGTTCAAGACCAGCCTGGCCAACTTGGTGAAACCCCATCTCTACTAAAAATACAAAAAAATTAGCCAGGCTTGATGGTGGGTGCCTGTAATCCCAGCTACTCAGGAGGCTGAGGCAGAGAATTACTTGAACCCAGGAGGTGGATGTTGCAGTGAGCCAAGATTGCATCACTGCACTCTAGTCTAGGTGACAGAGTGAGACTCCATCAAAAAAAAAAAAAAAAAAAAAGACATTCCTCACAGAAAAAGAAAAAAAAAATTTATATGGAACAAAACACCCTAATAGTCAAAGCTATGCTGAGTATATAAAACAAAACTGGAGGAATTCCATTACTTGGTTTTAAATTATACTACTAAGTTATATTAATTAGAACAGCATGACACTAGCATAAAAACAGACATAATGACAAATGGAACAAAACAGAGACCTTAGAAACAAACTCATACAGCTAAACTAAACTTATTTTCAACAAAAGTGCCAAGAACATACAACAAAAAATAAGACAGTTTTTGTAATAAATAGGGCTGGGAAAACTGGAAAGCCATAGGCAAAAGAATAAAACTAGAACCCTATTTCTTGCCACATACAAAAATCAAATTAAAATGAATTAAAGACTTAAACCTAACACCTCAAATTATCAAACTTTTACAAGAAAATATTGGGGAAACTCTTTAGGGCATTGGTTTGGGCAAAAATTTCTTAAATAATGCCCCATAAGCACAGACAACCAAAAAAAACACGGACAAATGGGATTACAGCAAGTCAGAAAGCCTTCTTAAAGTGAAAGAAACAATAAACAAAGTGAAGAGAAAATTCACAGAATAGGAGAAAATATTTGTAAATTATCCATCTGAAGAGCAATTAATAGCTACATGATATGGTTAGGCTTTGTGTCCCCACCCAAATCTCATATTGAATTGTAATCCCCAGGTTTTGAGGGAGAGACCTGGATCATAGCAGTGGTCTCCCCCATGCTGTTCTTCTGACAGTGAGTGAGTTCTCATGAAATCAGATGGTTTTATAAGGGGCTCTTCTCCCTTTGCTTCACATACATGCTCTCTCACCTGCTGTCATGGAAGAGGTGCCTGCTTCCCCATCTGCCATGATTGTAAGTGTCCTGAGGCCTCCCCAGCCATGTGGAACTGTGAGTCAATTAAACCCATTTGCTTCATAAATTACCCAGTCTTGCCAGGTGCGGTGACTCATGCCTGTAATCTCACCACTTTGGGAGGCTGAGGCGGGTGGATCACAAGGTCAGGAGTTCAAGACCAGCCTGACCAAGATGGCAAAGCCCCATCTCTACTAAAAATACAAAAATTAGCCGGGCATGGTGGCAGGTGCCTGTAATCCCAGCTACTCAGGAGGCTGAGGCAGAGAATTGCTTGAACCAGGAGGTGGAGGTTGCAGTGAGCTGAGATTGCACCACTGCACTTCAGCCTGGGCAACAGATCAAGACTTCATCTCAGTAAATAGATAACCCAGTCTCCAGTAATTTTTATAGCAGTGCAGAAACAGACTAATACACTACAGTATATTGAGTTCAAAAAATTCTGTAGAAAAAATGTAATAATCCAATTGAAGAGTGGACAAAAAATTTAAATAGACATTTATGAAAAGAAGACATACAAATGTCAAACAGGCAAATGAAAAGGTGCTCCACATCACTGATCATCATAGAAATGCAAATCAAACCCAAAATGAGATATCATTTCACCCCAGTTAAGGTGGTTTTTATCCAGAAGTCAGTCAAAAACAAATGCTGGTGAGTATGTGGAGTGGAGGGAACCCTTGTACACTGTTGTTGGGAGCACAATTAAGGACAGCTTGGATGTTCCTGATTTAACTAAAAATAGAGCCACTATATGGTCCGGCAATCCCACTGTTCAGTATATGCCTAAGATAAATAAATTCAAAGACATATTGTAAATCAAAGACATATTGGCACTCTCATGTTTGCTACAGCAGGGTTTATAATACCCAAGATTTGGAAGGAACCTAAATGTCCATCAACAGATGACTGGATAGAGAAAATGTGGTACATATACACAATGGGGTATGATTCAGCTACAAGAAAGAATGAGAGTCTGCCATTTGCAATAACATAAATGGAACTGAAAGTCTTTATGTTAAGTGAAATAAGTCAGGCACAGAAAGACCGATGTCACATGTTCTCACTTATTCGTGGGTGCTAAAATTCAAAACAATTGGTGTCATAGAGATAGAGAGTATAAGGATGGTTACCAGAGGCTGGGAAGGGCAGTGAGGGAACGGGGGATAGTGGGGATGCTAAATGGGTAAAATAAAATTGTTAGAAAGAATGAATAAGACAATGTTTAATAGCACAACAGGGTGATTATAGTAAAAAATAATTTAACTTACATTTTAAAAACCTAAAAGAGTATAATTGGATTGTTTATAACACAAGCTATAAATGTTTGAAGGGATGGATACCCCATTTTTATTACGTATTACTCACTGCATGCCTGTATCAAAGTATGTCATGTACCCACATACACCACCTATGTACCCACAAAAATAAATTAAAAACTTAAATTAAAATTAAAACCAAAGGGAGGAGAGTATAATGAGGCATGTGTGACCCATGGCTTGAACCAGCTTTTCAGGTTAACTTTGGAAAGTCCTTATCCAAGAAGAGGGATCCATTTAGTCAATAGGAGCTTAGAAAATAATTTTTAGTTTATAAGTAGAAGAAAGGATTTTTAATCCCGAGCCATAGCTCTCAATCAATCCCTGCAGAGAACCCTGTTCTTTACTCTGGAGATAAACACTATTTTTCTTTTCCACTGAATAACACCACATTTCAAAATGAGGGGAAACATCTTGAAACGAAGAGGTACAGCCTCATTAAATTTGATTTGGTTTCCATTGTAATTAATTTAATCACGTGTTCTAGAGTTTGTCCTCAGTCTTCTCCTACTTTAGGCCCACGATCTGTTGAATTTGCTCAGCTCCTTGCTCAACAGCAGGAAATCAGTTTGAATTATTTAAAAACCTCATTGTGGCTGGGAGCGGTGGCTCATGCCTATAATCCCAGCAATTTGGGAGGCCAAGGTGGGCAGATCGCTTGTTGTCAGAGGTTTGAGACCAGCCCGGCAAACAGAGTGAAACCCCATCTCTACTAAAGACACACAAATTAGCTGGGTGTGGTGATTCATGCCTGTAATCGCAGCTACCTGGGAATCTGAGGCAGGAGAATTGCTTGAACTCAGGAGGCAGAGGTTTCAGTGAGCCAAGGTGGTGCACTGCACTCCAGCCTGGGCAACAGAGCAAGGCTCCGTCTCAAAATAATAATAAATAAATACATAGGTACTCACAAGGCATCTAGAAGGTTAATACTTATGGTCTGCAAATAGCCACATTTTTTAGCTGGCCACAAATTACAATTGCAGAATATTTGTGGCCAAACAAGACATCTTCCACCAAGTCTGAAAAGTGTATAAATGTCCTAGGAGTGCAGCATTTTTTTTGTAAGGATAATATTAATGAGCTAGCTTAGGTCAACAGGTTAACGGTCATTGTTAAAACAAATAACCCCTGACTTTAGTGAGTACATCTGCACCTTCCAAGTTTAATTATAACTCTTTCTGTTTATAGTTACTTATAAGTAGAGACACTAACAAAAGACAGTACATTCCTGCTCTTGTTTTCTGAGGATGTCCAACTCTGTAATGAAGTCATTTCTAATAAACTTGCTTCTTTCACTGTGCTGACTCACCTCAATTTTTTTCCTGCACAAGATCTAAGAATCCTACTTTGTGGTCTGTATCAGGACCCTCTTTTCCAGCAACATCTTTCAGCAACACCATGAAGGGACACCAAGACAAGACCCCCACTCCAAGGAAAACAATCCACACAGAATCAATCAGCTGACACCTGCATGCTCTGTGCCTGACAAGACCCAAATGGCCAGCAATTTTCTCCTTCTCCAGTTAAACCTGTCCAACATTGAGGAACCTATCCAGGTGAGAACTGGCAACTCTAATTTACTCAGATGCCTTTCTGCAGGAGATTCAAATGTTTGCTAATGCTTACTGATACCTTCACTGGTTAGATCGAGGCATTCCCCACCCCATCTGAAAAATGTTTACCAGAAGAAATAGCTCCTCAGTTTGGGTCATCTAAAAGCCTGCAAAGTGACAACGGCCCATCTTTTGCGGCAGGCGTATCCCAACACCTATCCTCAGCTTGAAGAATCCAATATTACCTTCACTCTGCGTGGAGACCGCTATTACCTTCACTCTGCGTGGAGATCGCGGCCCTCTGGAAAGGTGAAAGGGCTAGTCCTACTCTAAAGAAGACTCTAGCTAAATCAGAGGCCTGACTATCTCTAACACCCATAGCTTACTGCGGGCTTGAACTGCTCCAAAGTCAAACTTATAATGAAGTCCTGTAGAGTTAACATACGGAAGGCCTTTCCTAACCACAGATCTCCTAACAGAGGAAAGGACTCATCAATTACAAAAATATGTCCTCAATCTAGGGCAGGTGCAATGCACTCTGTGAGTATGGAAACTGGAGTCCTCCCCTCCCACATGGGAAGAAAATTCAGTTTCAGTTCAGCTAGGGATTTAGTCTTACTAAAGACGTGGGAGGAAGTTCTCCAGCTGACCAGCTTTCCCCAACGTGGAAAGGACCACAGCAGGGACACCTGAGCTCCCCAACAGACGTTCAACGCCAACGGATGCACAGGTGGGTACACCTGTGTGGAAGTCAAGCTGCTGCTTATTCTGGGAGCCCAATCCGAGGCTGGGGGAGGTGGGCGCGGGGCTATTTCAGCGTTGGCAGAGGGCGGGCTGGGTCACTGCGCGTCTGCTCCTCCTCCTCGCGTCTCTCCTGCCGCCCTGATCCCGCCTTAGCCATGAGAGAGATCGTGCTCACGCAGGCCGGGCAGTGCGGGAACCAGATCGGCGCCAAGGTTGGCAGTGGGGGCTCTGAGGGCCCAGCTCGGGCCTGCGGGTGGCCAGGGAAGATGTTGGCAGGGGCGGGGGCGGGTCCCTGCCGGGGACGCGGGGGGACTGGACGGCTGGCGAGGCGGCCGGGGTGGACCCCAGGAACACGGTGGCCTAGGGATGGGGGTGCGGATGAGGGTGGGGGTGGGAGAGGAGCTGGGGCGCCCCCGTGACTGGCCCTGGCCTGTCCGGCCCCTCCCGTCTCGCAGTTCTGGGAGGTGATCTCTGACGAACACGCCATCGACTCCGCGGGCACCTACCACGGGGACAGCCGCCTGCAGCTGGAGCGCATCGACGTGTACTACAACGAGGCCTGCGGTGAGACCCCCGACCTTCCCCACCGCCCTCCTGGGAACGCGGCCCTCCCCTCGCTCATGGCCTCCCGCCCCTCTCAGGTGGCAGGTACGTGCCCCGCGCTGTGCTGGTGGATCTGGAGCCGGGCACCCTGGACTCTGTGCGCTCGGGGCCCTTCGGGCAGATCTTCAGGCCGGACAGCTTCATCTTTGGTGAGCTGTGGGGGAGGACTGGGGGGAGGTTCCTTAGTCGCTCAAAATCTAGGAGTGCCCCAAGGTCATCGCCCTGGGAACTGCGGAGCCAGGGCCCCTGAACACCCTCCTATCCTCCCAGTGGAGTCGCCCCAACTGCCTCCTAAACGGGCTTTGGGAGGAAGGCCCAGGTGTCTCCTCAAGGTCAAGAGCTACTGATGTCAACTCCCTGCAGGGAGCTGAGCTGGGGCTGTGGCTACTGCCTTCTCTGAAAATGGGCAGGAGCCACCTGCAGGGAGGCCTGTCAGCCTGTCTCAGGTTTGACTCCTGACTTAATTTCTAACAGGGAGGCTGCTGTCCTGTAACTCTGGGGGCGGGGTTTCATTTGCTCCACATGCAGGGCGAATGGTGCGCTCACCTCACATGACACTTGGCCCTTTTTGCATTATGGTGACCACTGATGACCGTATACCTGGCCATCGAGTGACTGGCTGTACTGTCTTACAGGTCAGTGTGGGGCCGGAAACAACTGGGCCAAGGGGCACTACACAGAAGGCGCGGAGCTGATGGAGTCGGTGATGGACGTTGTCAGAAAGGAGGCTGAGAGCTGTGACTGCCTGCAGGGTTTCCAGCTGACCCACTCCCTGGGTGGGGGGACGGGGTCTGGGATGGGTACCCTTCTGCTCAGTAAGATCCGGGAGGAGTACCCAGACAGGATCATAAACACATTCAGCATCCTGCCCTCGCCCAGGGTGTCAGACACGGTGGTGGAGCCCTACAACGCCACCCTCTCAGTCCACCAGCTCATAGAAAATGCAGATGAGACCTTCTGTATAGACAACGAAGCGTTATACGACATCTGTTCCAGGACCCTGAAACTGCCCACGCCCACCTACGGTGACCTGAACCACCTGGTGTCTGCCACCATGAGCGGGGTCACCACGTGCCTGCGCTTCCCAGGCCAGCTGAATGCTGACCTGCGGAAGCTGGCCGTGAACATGGTCCCGTTTCCCCGGCTGCATTTCTTCATGCCCGGCTTTGCCCCCCTGACCAGCCGGGGCAGCCAGCAGTACCGGGCCCTGACGGTGGCTGAGCTGACGCAGCAGATGTTTGATGCCAGGAATATGATGGCAGCTTGTGACCCCCGTCATGGCCGCTACCTAACGGCGGCTGCCATTTTCAGGGGTCGCATGCCCATGAGGGAGGTGGATGAACAAATGTTCAACATTCAAAATAAGAACAGCAGCTATTTCGCTGACTGGCTCCCCCACAACGTCAAAACAGCCGTCTGTGACATCCCGCCCCGGGGGCTAAAAATGTCAGCCACCTTCATTGGGAACAACACGGCCATCCAGGAGCTCTTCAAGCGTGTCTCAGAGCAGTTTACAGCAATGTTCCGGCGCAAGGCCTTCCTCCATTGGTATACGGGCGAGGGGATGGATGAGATGGAATTTACCGAGGCGGAGAGCAACATGAACGACCTGGTTTCTGAGTATCAACAGTATCAGGATGCCACAGCCGAGGAGGAGGAGTTTGAGGAATATGCTGAGGAGGAGGAGGCCTAGAACTTTCCTTTTCTAGGTAAAGGGGGGAAGCAGTATGGATTCTTTACTGTGTTCTGACTGCCATGTGTCACTACACACTTGTTTGTGTCTTCACCTCCTCCTCCTGCATTTTAAAGCATTTTTATAGTATACGATTTTGCCTAATAAAGTATCCTCATCACATCCGGCTTCACCTCCAACTTCTTTCTATGGGCCCCCCCTCCGGCTAAGGCTGCCAGATTTGCATGGTTGTCTTGCAAGGCTGAAGCTGTCTGAGTTTGTTGCGTGCCCAGGAACAAGCATTCCAGTGGCTCCAGGAGGGGTCGGCATGGGCTGTGGACATGGCAGGCAGGCTTCACATGAACCTGGGGATGCCCTGGGCCTTGGGCGGCTACGTGGTGGAAAATCTGTTCTGAAGGCAAGCCTTGGCTTATCCCATGTTCCAGACTTCTAGGGGACCAGCTTGCCCTGTTTCTTGAACCCTAAAAGTGGTCAGTGACCCTGGTGGGCAATGTCCCCAAAGTCCCATCTCAGGGTAGGAATGTGGTCAGGCAGCTGGCTCTGAACCAGCAATGAAGGGTGGGCAAGTAGGACCCCAGCTGCTCCATCACCATGATGGCCTGGGTGTGTTTGTGTGGCCTCATTCTCTTGAGGTGGGCATGGGATATCTGACAGGGACTAGTGGGCAGGAATCAAGCCCAGTGTATACTCACATGCACTGACCCCTATGCAGAAGGGGATTAGGTCCTGGGGGCCATAGATGGCAGTTGCTGGGCCTGTGTGCTTGGGGCAGTCTCTCCAGAGGCACAGATGGGGTTTCTGAACAGGACCTGGGGAGACGGGCAGGTGCTCACAATGCTGCTTCCCCCAACTGGCAGCCAGTGAGAGAAACGCCCAAGTGGAGGTCGGACCTGCCCAGTCTGGAGGGCTGATGCTCTCTGGAAAGGTGGCTACTGCGTACTGTCTGTGTCTCCCTGTCCCCCTCTCCAAAACTTCAGGGCAAAAATAACCCAAGATTGTCAGGATGAGACTGGTGAGGATGGCACCTTTGGGGATAGGCCCTTTAGCCTGCAGAGTCTCCTCCCCAGGTTTCTCGGGGAGCCCGGACTTCAAAGCCTGCTTTGGGGAAGCTGTCAAATAAGAGATACGTGTGTGAGCTGGGTGCCGGGCAGCATGCACGGACGGTGCTCCTCTACCTGGCTCTTGTAGAACTTGTCCATGGCCTGTGTGATGGTCTCTTGGTAATTCCCACCCCCACCCCCATCACACAGATAAGATGAAGCCAGCATGGCCTGGGGGTGGACAGATGTTCAGGTTCTACCCCAGGTCCCCTGGACATACCCACCTGCCTCCGACGTGTCGGGAAAACAGGTGAGGCCCCTTTTTCTCTGAATGTTGGCAATGGTCTATTGCAGCCAAATGGGAATGGGCAGGCAGGAGAGTGCCTCATCTCGAAAGAAGTGGCTCCTGGAAGCAGCTGGGAGGGGAGAGAGGTCCCCCATACTCCCCCAACCTGTTCTTGGAGCAGGAAAAGGGGCGTCTGTGACAGCCCTGCTCAGTGGCTCTCACTCTGAGGGGTGTCCTTGCCCAACCCAGGTGCGCACACATCTGAGAGGGCCTTGCATGGACCTAGTTGGGAAGGTTCAGCTGCAGCAACCACTGGAACCTGCCTACACCTAGTGTCTCCACTCACGTGTGGGGCTAGATGCTCCCCCTTCCTGTAGTGGTGCAGCCAGAGTGGCAGAGGGGGCAAGTCACTGCTGCAGTTCCCACCTGGGTCTGAGTGAGGGTCAGGCTTGGTGCCCATGTATTTCCCAATTACCTAGTTCCATTTGGGGGCTTCATGGACAGGAGTGTGCTTTTCCAGGCCTCTTTTACACATGCCAGCTATAGGCCCAGGTTTCCCAAGTTTCTGGAGCCCCTCTTCCAGCCTGGCAAGCATGGTGTGTTGTAGGGGAAGGACATTGAGCCTTCAGGCAGCAGAACCTGTCTGGGTATGTTCTCTACCCCTGGAGGCCGCTGGTTGTTTACCTCTTTGGGTGAGAGTTGGCTTAGGTTCTCAACATTCTTGTAGGACTTCAGAACTGTACAGACAGGGGCCCAGGAGGGAGCAGGGGCTGGGACTGGCAGCTAACCAGTGTAGTGGGGGTTGTAGGGCTCAGTTTGGTCTTGCAGGAAATTCAGGGAGGCTTGGATTTGCTGAAGCTGAAGCTTGGGCTTGGATATGGAAACAGCAGGGAGCCAGGGCTCTTCTGCATGCTGGAGTCTGAGTAGTTGCACCCTGGTGCATCCCCAGGTGTTTCCCACCTGGAGCACCGCTGTGGATAGAAGCTGGGACAGCTGTGGAGGGAAGAGGAGGAGGAGGGAGTCTCAGGGCAGCCCCAGCAGCCAGGCAGGGCCTCTGCAAGTGACAGGCAGATCCAGCCTGTTGGCCACTTAGCAGCTGCTCGGCCAGCTGCAGACCACCTGACCTCTGCTCAACAGTGAATGGGGGTTGCAGAAGCACTTTCCTTCTGGGACTTCTGAAGCTCGAAGGGGCAGCACACACCACGTGCTGAGAAAGCGCCGAACTCAGGCAAGCTTCTCCAAGAGCACCTCAACATATTAACATCCAGCCTGTACAGGACACCATCGAATCTCCCCATCCCTCATTCCAACTGAAGAAACCAACCTGTACAGGACACCATCAAATCTCCCCATCCCTCATTCCAACTGAAGAAACCAACCTGTACAGGACACCATCAAGTCTCCCCATCCCTCATTCCAGCCGAAGAAACCAACCTGTAGAGGACACCATCGAATCTCCCCATCCCTCGTTCCAGCCGAAGAAACCAACCTGTAGAGGACACCATCGAATCTCCCCATCCCTCATTCCA
The DNA here is from genome assembly GCF_003255815.1 of Theropithecus gelada. Lineage (NCBI taxonomy): Eukaryota > Metazoa > Chordata > Mammalia > Primates > Cercopithecidae > Theropithecus > Theropithecus gelada. The sequence continues at coordinate 186,791,198 of NC_037672.1, read as the reverse complement.
ACTGAAGAAAAGGGAGTCTGTGTCCTAGGGGAGCGAGCACAGGCCTGTCTATGCAGTGGGCACACGGCCAGGTTGGGGGAAGGCCCTTGGATACATGCAGGTTTCACCAACCATCTGTGGCTTGGGTTTGGCCTGGACCCCTGTACCCCAGGAGGCCGGTAGCCCCCTGCATGGGACAGGACTGGGAGGTGGGTGGGAGGGCTGAGCTTTGAGGGAAGCCATTATTTGGCCTCATGGGAAGTGGTGCAGGTGGTTGTTGGTGGCTCAGTTTTGCAGGACCTGGGTGATCACCCAAAGAGTGAAAATTGCCTTTTTATGAGAAATTACCAAAAGTGTTGCAAGCTCATCAGTTGAAAAGGTGAGTAATGCTGACAGGCGGCTTCACCTGCCCTTTCCCCACAAGTAACTGGTGTTCAGAGGTGGATTTGGTTCCTTCCCAGCCTTTCCCCTTTGCATGTAGCTGTGTGCACGTACTTTTGTGTGTACACACACGTTCCCTGGAGGGGTTACTTTTATTTTTTCATTTGGGGCGATAACTAGTGAGGCAGCCTGACACGTCCTTACCTTGTCTTTTAAGTGTGGAGTCCTCTATGGAGTGGGCATCGGGGACGTACTAGCTGGCCTCTGCCAGCTGTTTGGCTGCCGCAGTTTCCGCCCTTCACAGACATGCTGGCCACCTGGTGTGACATTCAGTGGCCTTGTTTGCAGCTAGTGTGATGAGACAAGTGGAGCAGGTACCTTATAAAACTGAGACAGCACACAACATGCAGAGGGAAAGGAATAATGTCCATGTGTGTACTGCTCTGCTACAGTCCATGTCATGTGACTGAGACGACAAACATTTTTTCACCTAACATTTGGGCCCTGAGACAGGGCATTTATGTTTTACTTTTTATTTATAACAGAGTTAGAAGAAATACTGCCAGGCTTTCTTTTCCATTTTCCCCAACTCCCACTTTACCCCTCAGGTTTACTTAGCTCAGAGAGAAGGCGGAGCTCGCCTGGTTAATGAGAGCCTGAAATCATTTGAGCCAGGTCACTGTGTAAAGGTCATACTGCTTCTGTCTCCTTGTGTGTCATTTGCTCAGCTCAAGTATTTCTTAGCTCCCTGTATACACTTAACTGTGTTACCCTCCTAGCCTGCTTTCTTGGTTTGATACATGCCTGAGAGCATGTGGGAGCACTTAAGGTCTAGGGTCATGGGAGGACTGTTCTGCCCAGCCCAGCTCATCTCTCCAGCTCCGCCTGCATGCATGCCTTCCTCCATCTGATTCCAGAGTAGGAGGTGGGAGGTCTCACACTGACCTCGAGCTCAGCCTGCATGCATGCCTTCCTCCATCTGATTCCAAACCTCCAGGAGCCAGAAAACGAAGCTGGTGTCCAGTACAATTCTCCCAGAGAGCACCAAGTCCAAGATTTGGGAGTTGAGTGCTGGCCCCCTAAAATCTTCCAGACACAAAACCAGTTGGCTGGATCCACATTTTACCACAATCAAATTCTCAGGGCCATCAAATACAATAAATGAGAAAAAAAGCCCATCCAAAGGTCAGCAACCTCAAAGATTGAAGGTAGATAAACCAAGAAAGATGAGAAAGAATCAGAGCAAGAACCCTGAACGGTCCAAAAGCTGGACTGCTTTCTTTCCTCCAAACGACTGTGTTGCCTCTCCAGGAAGGGTTCTGAACCAAGCTGAGATGACTGAAATGACAGAAATAAGATTTAGAATATGGATAGAAATTAAGATCATTGAGCTACATGCATATGTTGAAACCTAATACAAGGAAGCTAAAAATCATGACAAAACAATGTAGGAGCTGACAGACAAAATAGCCAGTACAGAAAAGAGCGTAACTGATGTAATAGAACTAAAAATCCCATTCCAATAATTTTATAATGCAATCACAAGTATTAACAGAAGAATACACCACGTGGAGAAAAGAATCTCAGAGCTTGAAGACTGGCTTTCTGAAATAAGACAGTTAGACAAGAGTAGTGAAAAAAAAGAATTAAAAGAAACAAACAAAACATCCAAGAAATGTAAGATTATATAAAGAGAATGAATCTATGACTCATTGGTGTCCCTTAAAGAAATGCAGAGTGGAAGCAACTTCGAAAACGTTATTTCAGGATATTATCCATGAGAACTTTCCCAACCTAGCTAGAGAGGCCAACATTCAAATTCAAAAAATGCAGAAAGCCCCAATAAGAAACAAGATCATCCCCAAGACATATAATCATCAGATTCTCTGAGGTTGAAATAAAAGGAAAAATGTTAAAGACAGCTGGAGAGAAAGGTCAGGTAATCTACAAAGGGAAGCCCATCAGACTAAAACTGGACCTCTCAACAGAAACCTTACAAGCCAGAAGAGATTGGGGATCAATATTTAACATTCTTAAAGAAATTCCAACCCAGAATTTCATATTCAGCTAAACTAAGATCCATAAGCAAAACAGAAATAAGAAGATCCTTTTAAGACAAGCCAATGCTGAGGGAATTTATTACCACCAGACCTGCCTTACAAGAGCTCTTGAGAAAAACACTTAATATGGAGAGAAGAGACTGTTACCAGCCACTACAAAAACACACTAAAATACACAGACCAGTACACTATAAAGCAACCACATAAACAAGTCTGCAAAATAAACAGCTACCATCATGATGGCAGGATCAAAACCATACATTTCAATACTAACCTTAAATGGAAATGGGCTAAATGCCCCAATTAAAAGACACAGAATGGTGAGATGGATAAAGAACCAAGACCCATCGGTATGCTGTCTTCAAAAAACCCATCTCACGTGCAACAACACATATAGGTTAAAAATAAAGGGATGGAGGAAAAATCTACCAAGCAAATAACAAACAGAAAAAAAGCAAGGATTGCAATCCTGGTTTCTGACAAAACAAATTTTAAAGCAACAAAGATCAAAAAAGACAAAGAAGGGCATTACATAATAGTAAAAAATTCAATTCAATAAGAATATGTAACTATCATAAATATATATGCACCTAACACAGAAGCACCCAAATTCATAAAGCAAGTTCTTAGAGACCTTCTAAGAGACTGATACTCCCACACGGTAATAGTGGGGGCATTAATGCCCCCCTGACAATATGAGATCTTAGACTCCCACACAGTCACAGTGGAGGCTTTAACACCCCCTGACAATATGAGATCATTGAGACAAAATGAACAAAGATATTCAGGACTTGAACTCAGCACTGGATCACATCGAGCTGATAGATATCTACAGAACTGTACACCCCAAACCAACAAAATACATATACTTCTCAAAGCCGCATGGCACATACAAACCAATCACATAATTAGAAGAAAGGTGCTCCTCAGGAAATGCCAAAGAATTGAAATTGTAACAATCTCTTGGACCACAACACAATCAAACTAAAAATCAAGACTAAGGAATCACTCAAAAGCATACAATTTCTAGGAAATTTAATAATCTGCTCCTGAATGACTTTTGGGCAAATAATAAAATTAAGGCAGAGTCAAGAAGTTCTTGAAAACTAATGAGAACAAAGATATAGCATATCAGAATCTCTAAGACACAGCTAAAGCAGTGCTAAGATGAAAATTTATAACACAACATGACAACATCAAAAAGTTAGAAAGATCTCAAGTTAACAACTTAACATTACAAGTAAAATGACTAGAGAACCAAAAGCAAATCCCAAAGCTAGCAGAAGACAAGAAATAACCAACATCAGAATGGAACTAAAGAAATCTGAGACATGAAAAACCATTCAAAAGATCAAGAAATCCAGGAGTTTTTTTTTTTTTTTTTTTAATTGATAAAATAGATAGACCATGAGCTAGGCTAATAAAGCAAAAAAGAGAGAAGATTCAGATAAACACAATAGGAAATGACAAGGGGGATATTTCCACTGACACCACAGAAATACAACCAACAATTAGAGAACATTATGTATGCCTCTATGCACATAAACTAGAAAAGCTACAGGAAATGGATAAATTCCTGGATACATACACCCCCCGGGACTGAACCAGGAATAAGTTCAAACCCTGAACAGACAAATAATGAGCTCTGAAATTGAGTAATATCTTACCAACCAAAAAGCAGCACAGGACAAGAAAAATTCACATCTGAATTCTACCAGATGTACAAAGAAGAGCTGGTTCCATTCCTACTGAAACTCTTTCAAAAACTTGGGGAGAAGGGGCTGCTCCCTAACACACTCTCTGAAGCCAGCATCATCCTGATACCAAAACCGGCAGAGACAGAACAAAAGTAGGAAACTTCAGGCTGATATTTTTCATGAACATCAATGCAAAAACCTCAACCTCAGCAAAATACTGGCAAACCAAATCCAGCAGCACATCAAAAAGCATATCCACCATGATCAAGTAGGCTTTATCCCCGGGATGCAAGGTTAGTTCAACGTATGGAAAACAATAAATGTGGTCTATCACATAAACATAACTAAAGACAAAAACAACATGATTATCTCAATAGATGCACAAAAGGCCTTCAATAAGATTCAACAATCCTTCACAATTAACACGCTCAATAACCTAGATATTGAAGGAACATACCTCAAATTAATAAGAGCCATATATGACAAACTCACAGTCAATACCATACTGAATGGGCAAAAGCTGGAAGCATTCCTCTTGAAAACTGGCACAAGACAAGGATGCCTTCTCTCACCACTCTTATTCAACATAGTGTTGGAAGTCCTGGCCGGGCAATCAGGCAAGATAAAAAAATAACGGGCATACAAATAGAAAGACAGGAAGTCAAACTATCCCTGTTTGAAGATAACATGATCTTATACCTAACAAATCCCGTAATCTTGCCCCCAAAGCTTCTTAAGCTGACAAACAGCTTCAGTAAAGTCTCAGGATACAAAATCAATGTTTGAAAATAACTAACATTGCCATATACCAACAACAGTCAAGCTGAGAGCCAAATAAAGAACACAATCCCACTCACAACTGCCACAGAAAAGGACAACATTCCTAGGAATACAGCTAACTAGGAAGGTGAAAGATCTCTACAAGGATAACTATAAAATGCTGCTCAAGAAACTAGATAATACAAACAAATGGAAAAAAATTCCACGCTTAAGATTTAAAAAAATCAATATTGTAAAAATGGCCATACTGCCCAAAACAATTTATAGATTCAATGCTATTCCTGTCAAACTACCAATGACATGCTTCATAGAACTAGAAAAAACTATTTTAAAATTCATATAGAACCAAAAAATAGCCTGAATAGCCAAGGCAATCCCAAGCAGAAAGAACAAAGCTGGAGGCATCATGCTACCCAATTTCAAACTATACTACAGGGCTACAATAACCAAAACAGCATGGTACTGGAACAAAAACAGACACAAACACAAATGGAACAGAATAGAAAACTTAGAAATAAGGATGCATACCTAAAACTAAACAGCTATCTGATCTTTCACAAACCTGATAAAAATAAGCAATGGATGCCACTGCACTCCAGTCTGGGCAACAGAGTGAGACTCCATCTCAAGAAAACAAAAAACAACAACAAAAAAACACCCCACAAGCAATGGGGAAAAGATTCCCTATTACTAAATGTTACTGGGATAACTGGTTAGCCATTTGCAGAAGATTGAAACTGGACCCCTTCCATACATCATACACAAAAATTAACTTAAGATGAATGGAACACTTACATGTAAAACCCAAAACTATAAAAACTCCCAGAAGACAACCTAGGCAATACCATTCAGGACATGAAAATAGGCCAAGAATTCATGACGAAGACACCAAAAGCAATTGCAGCAAAAGCAAAAATAGGCAAATGGGATTTAATTAACTAAAGAGCTTCTTCACAGAAAAGAAAAATATCAACAGAGTGAACAGACAACCTACAGAATGGGAGAAAACTGTTGCAAACTATCCACCTGGCAAAGGTCTAATATCCAGGATCTATAAAGAACTTAACAAATTAACAAGCAAAAAACTCCATTAAAAGTGGGCAAAGTACATGAACAGACACTTTTCAAAAGAAAACATCCATGTAACCAAAAATCATATTTTAAAATGCTCAACATCACTGATCATTAGAGAAATGCAAATCAAAACCACAATGAGATACCATCTCACAACAGTCAGAATGGCTATTATCAAAAAGTCAAAAAGAAACAAATGCTGGCAAGGTTGCAGAGAAAAAGAGCCCTTATACACTATAGGTGGGAGTGTAAATTAGTTCAACTATTGTGGAAGACAGTGTGGTGATTCCTCAAGGAACTAAAAACAGAAATACCATTTGACCCAGCTATCCCATTACTGGGTATATACCTGAAGGAATACAAATCATTCTATTCGAAAGACAAATGCATGTGTAAGTTCACTGCAGCACTATTCACAATTGCAAAGACATAGAATCAACCTGAATGCCCATCAATCATAGCCTGAATAAAGAAAATGTTGTACATATACACCATGGAATCCTATGCAGCCATAAAAAAGAATGAGATCATGCCCTTTGCAGGAACCTGGATGGAGCTGAAGGCCATTATTTTTAGCAAAATAACACAGAAACAGAAAAACAAATACTGCATGTTCTCACTTAAAAGTTGGAACTAAATGATGAGAACACATGGACACATGGAAAGGAACAAAAGACACTGGGTATTACCTGAGAGTAGAGGTGGGAGGAGGGAGAGAATCAGAAAAAAAATAACTAACGAATACTAGGCTTCACACCTGGGTGATGAAGTAATCTATACAACAAGCTCCCATGACACAAGCTTACCTACGTAACAAGCCTGCACATGTACCCCTGAACTTAAAATAAATGTTAAAAATAAAAAATAAAAACAGAAAGCAGTACTTTAGCCCTACCATTTGTGTTAAGAATATGGTTTACTGTGAAAAAATACAGGCATTTACCAAAACTGTGGACCATCTGTGTGAGTTGAAGTCCCCTATACAAGTTAGGTACAATGTAAAGAGCAAAGCTAAAATAGCTGCATTTTAAGAGAAACTGTTTAGTTTTTCTACTTTGTATTTTCATTGACAAGCACACATTATACATGACCTGAAATCATGCCATGTATAAATTAGTGTGTGCATCACGAGCTCAATCTGTCAATGGGCTTTTATTCATGAGTGCTGCTGCTATCTCTCTTCCCAGCATAATAATAGAGCTACTTTCATTATTTGAGGAGAGCACTGTTTGTACATGGAATTAAAAACAGACACAACGACACACTTGGGAGGTCTTAAGAAAAAAATCACTGAAAGGTGGCATTTTCAGCCCTGAGATTTATGTTAGTGCACCACCCCCACCCTGTATCTCCTTCAGTGAACTTCTCTCCACTGACAAGAAATACCCATGTCTGTATGTCGGACGGTTTACACTCCCTGGTTCCCTTCTGGTCACCGCACCTGGGCAGTACAGAGTCACGAGAAACCCCAGGCCATGTGGCAGAATGCCCACTGTCCCCACTTCACCACACTGTACTCTCTCCATCCAGCGCTAGCTGCAGCCAGGCTGTCTCACAGTCCAGAATGCCAGTCAGAGACCAGGCTTTCTGCAATGCCTCGGCTGGGGCCCACAGATAAGGACGGCCAAGGCTGGGGCCCGCAGATAAGGACAGCCAAGGCTGGGGCCCGCAGGTAAGCACGGCCAAGGCTAGGGCCCGCAGGTAAGGACGGCCAAGGCTGGGGCCCGCAGATGAGGATGGCCAAGGCTGGGGCCGGGAGGCAAGGACAGCCAAGCAGTGCTCCAGAAGCCAGCAGATGCCATCAATCAGTTTTACATCCACCAGGCACTGAGAATCTCTGGACACCACAGGTGTTCTCTGCTGCCAGAGTTGAACTCTCATGTGAAAACTCCAGAAGGCCCTGAAATGTGAGCAGGTTTCCATCATTGCCTGTCTGTGGCCACAAGGACACAGACTCTTTTAATTGCTGGTGAGATGTCCAGGACACTCGGGGCTCTGGAAAGCCCCTTTTCAACTTTAGGCTTTAGTTGACCCTCCATTTACCTCAGGCCAGGCAGTCTCTTTCTCCATGGCTGGTGAGATGTCCAGCACACTTGGGGCTCTGGAAGGCCCCTTTTCAACTTTAGGCCTTGGCTAAGCTCTCCATTTACCTCAGGCCAGGCAGTGCACATTATGGGGAACACTGCTGGATGCTGGGATGAGGATGGCACTTGGCATGTGAGCTAGGATTGGGTGCCCACCACTCCCTTCCCCAGCCAGGCAGTGGCCAGTAAGCATCTCTGGTTTCTCTCCCTGTCCGGAGCTGCACGCCCCGGCCATAGCGAATAATAATTGACGATTAAAAACGCCTGAGCTTTATTCATTTCCACCTTACACCTCCTCCCTATCTTTGCCTTTTCCCCTGTATTAATACCTCATAAAAGATGGCGCTCTTCCTGCTTCTTCTTCACCCATTTTTCCCGCGCCCGCGAAAATTGCTACCTGACAGCGCAGGCGCCACATGACGTTCGACCAGAGAAACCAATACCTATCTGGCCACACCCTCCGCGATGAGATCATTTTCGCCTTGGCCCAACCCCTTCCCCTCCAAGTGTATATAAGGCACTGCATTACCGCCATTAAAAGAGACTTGATCAGAGCACTGTCTTGTCTCCATTTCTCGTATCTCTTGTTCCCCAAATTCCCACCCCCTCTTCCAGGGCCTGCAGTGACGATCCCGCGGGCCGGGATATCTCCCCTCACCAGCCTCCTCTGCTAGGATTGCATTTCTGGTAGGCAGTGGATCAGGGAAGCACCAGCAGTTGAGGGCCATGTGGAGAACCACTACTGGTCAAGCATTCCCAACCTGACAGCAGAACAAGAGTACAGCAGAGCTGAGGTGAACTTGGCAGAGAACTTTGAGACTGTGAAGGCAGCCAACACTTCCAAGTCATCACAACCTGCTTCTCCCATAGATTTATTGTAGACCAACTCAACCATCTCAATGTCAACAAGAAATGGTCCTCACTCTGAGCCATCACCCTTGGATTTAGATCATGGGGCTGTCCTGTCTTTATTATGGAATTGAAAAGCTTTAATTTCTACAAAAATGTAAGGTTTTGGGCCACAGCCTTATTAAAACAAACAAACGTGAGCACAGTGGAATATCTGGGGCCTAAACAACCTGCTACTTGGAAGTATAATCATCGTCTTTTTGTTCGTTTCTTTAGCCTGGTAGGACAATATCAGAACTTTCCTTGGTCATAGAGAATATAAAACATAGTTTGAACAAAAGAAGCAATAAAGCTACAAACTACTTTTTGGTGTATTTGCTTAAGTATAAGATAGCTGATCGGGGCTTTATCATGTAACATTAGTTTGCTTAGTTTTCATTAAGTTTGCTAAATTTGAATTGTGAATAAATATATGGCTGATTCATATTGTAATTAAACTGTACATTGACATAAACTGTGCATTGAAAGTTGCACATTGTCATCCAAAATAATACTTAGGTAAAACCAAAAATACGATAAACCAATGTCAAGGAACCTACCCTAAAATAAAAACACAGTTAACATGGAATTGCAAAACTAGAATGGGAGAAACGTTTACCCATAAGATCTTGTTTGGAACATTGATATAACACTAGAAAAGAATTTTTCTAAATAACTACAATGTTCAACTGTGACTGTGTGTCTGTGAAGATCAGGCATTCTGAATTATTGCCCTGTGCTGTGTGGCAGTGCAATTTTACAGAATGCGCTACAATAATTAATAAAATTCTCTAATGGGAAAATTTTGATGAGTAAGTATTTACACTATAAATATTTATATTATTAATATATTGGTGCTATTATTTCACAAAATAAAAAAGCTGTAATACAGACTTTAAAAGCAAATAATAGCCTTACATTTCTAAATAAAGAAAAAATATAAATTTTGTGAAATATGGTTAAGAGTAATTGATAAAATAAAAATTGGGGCATACATTATATTATAGTTTGGGTAGAGGTTGAAAAAAGTGGATGAAAATTTTAATGAGCCCTTTTTGCCTGCACTAAACTTAATCTTATAGGTGAACATTATAGTATATATAGGGTACCTACTACTAATTTACTTTTTACACAATGTATAAATCCTAGCCTATTGTTCTTAATGTCTGAACCTAAAATAACATACAAACATACAAGAGAACAAAATAAGGAAGGAATATATGAAAACAGTGACATTATCAAGATGGTGGAATGGGGGTCCCTACTTTTATATTCCCCTGCAGGAATAAAAACTAGTCAGCCATCCATCAACCAAAGTAACTTTATGAGAGAGCCAGGCACAGTGGCTCATGACAGTATCTCCTCCATTCAGGAGCCTGAGGCAGGAGGACTGCTATGAATCATATTTCTTACACCAGACACAAAAATTGACTGAAAATAAAGATTTAAATTTAATACATAAATCCTTAAGAGAAAATCCTTAAAAAAGCATATGAAAAGCCTCCATGATACTGGCCTTGGCAATGATTTTTTAAAATATGATATCAAAAGTATAGCAATAAAAGCAAACACAAATTTGTAGTGTATCAAACTATTGTGCATGGCAAAAAATAAGAAAACCTTTAAGATGAGATAAAATATTTGCAAACCATATATGATAAGAGGTTAGTATTCAAAATATAGCAGAAAGTTATACAAATCAGAAACAAAACAATAATAATTATAATACCTGTTTGGGTGAGGGAGAAAGGACAAGATGGAGGAAGGTGAACAAGAAGGCACAATCCATGTTGCTTCCGGGTTCTTCCTCACCAACTTTCCCCCGTGCGGGAAAATGCAGCCTGCACCCAGGAAGATGCAGATCAACCGAGCATGCGCCAGGTGACGTCAATCCAAAGAGATTGAAACTTACCTGGCCACGCCTATGGAGACGCCCCTATCATGCCCTTATCCCGCCCACTGCCCTCCCCCTTCCAGTACCAATGCATAAAAGTCCCCTGCCGGCAGGAGCCAGCGTGACTTCTTCAGCCCCTCCTGCTTGTGGACCAGAGAACCTCACCCGAGAGCGCAGGCATGACTTCCCTGGCCCCATACCTGAGGACCGGAGAGCCTCTCCCGATAGTGTGTGTATATTTGCAATAAAAGACTGCCGCTTTCTTATGTACTTTGGCCTCATGTTTAATTATTTAGCTCTCCTAAATTAAGTATTACATTAAGACAATTATTAAATTAAGACTAAAAAATGGGCAAAAGATTAAAAATTTTTAACAAATATGTACCAACAGGTGTGTAGAAAGCTGCTAAACATTACCATTCATCAGAAAATTGCAAATCAAACTCATAATGAGATAGCACTTTACAGCAGTTAGAATGGCTAATATCAAAAAGAAAAAAATATGACAAGTGTTAATAAGGATGTGACAAAATATTTCGGTACAGTCTTAATAAGTTGTAATCTGGAAGAGTCATTATGAAAATTAGCAGGAAAATGTGATATAAATAGACAACCAAATATTATTCACCCATAAACAAGAATGAAATTCTGCTCTTTCAACATGAATGGACCTGGGCACATTATGCTAAGCAAAATAAGCCAAGTGACAAACACTGTGTGTTCTCACTTAAATGGAGAATCTAAAAAGGCTGAACTCATAGAAGCAGAGAGTACAATGGTAATGACCAGGTCTGGAGGTAGAAAAAATGATAAGGTGTTTAAAGAGTACAAACTTCCAGTTTGTTCATCAACTTAATTGTATTAAACATTTTACAATATATACTCGTCAAATTATTATAATGTACACAATACATAATTATGCAATTTTTATTGATCAAAAAATTAATGTTATGTACACATGCATATAAACACATAAGTGTGTATATACAGGTATGTAAAACATATACATATATATCAATAACATATGTTGTTATGTATATTCTTGTGTGTGAATATATGTGTACACTCACATATATCAATGACACAGTCCTAGTAAGCTTCAAACTAAACAAGAGAAAATTATAAAATGATAACTATTTAAAAATCAGGAAACAAATGGGAATTTAATACATGCTCAGCAATGTTCTAAGTTCCTCAAAGGCAAAGTACATGTTTTAAATGTAGAAAGTATATACATTAAACCATATTACAGTTTAGGAATTAGGGCACAGAGTGTTTACAGTATTGACCTCGATACATACCAAAAACTTAAAATTTTGAAGGAAAATAACATTAAGTTTTATTATATGGGGCAGATGCTTAGTGTTCTGATAAAGTTTTTGAGCAGGAATTTCTGTAGAATCACATTTGAAACCTCCGTAGGATATGAAATTGTAAAGCCGAAAACATGTGACATCTGGATGTGGTGTTTCCGGGATTTCTAAACCAAACCCCAGTATCTCTACTACTCTCACATATTTTAGAGAAGACTCAAAATGGAAATTAGAAAATGCTTAAGATAGAGTTCCTTAAAAATCACAGACGGCCCCATGTCCTCAAAAGCAATAAAAGAGCAAGCAGCCAGGTCCTCCAGTCCCTTGCAAGCCATGCAAAGGGCTTTGATTTTCTTTGTAACCTGGAAGAATGATCACTGAAGGGGAAGCCCAGTCCTAGAGATTGAAGAGCGTGGGGCAGAAGATGTCTGTCTCTACATGAGAGCAAGAGAAAGAAACCAGGGCTTCTCAGAAACGATTTCCATTGGAGCATAGCTTCGCAAACCACTCTTCAAGATCTGGCTTTCTCCTTGACCTTTGGACATCTCATCTGTGTCATCTGCGTTATTCACTCCCACCTATTTGGATGTTTGACTCCTATCTCCTGTCTCCTCACACTCTGGGGCTTTTTCTTTTTCTCAGGATAGGTTATCAGGTTTAGCTTAGAGAACAGCCAAGGACTCTGTATTAGAAAAAGTAATATGACTTCTGCTGTGATTTTCCAATTGCTACTTAGTACTGTGCTCAGTGGAAAAAACAGAACACTATAAAAGAGTCTAAAAATTTAATACCAAATACTGTTTCCTCACAGAAACGTTATGATATTTAAAAACTTTTCTAAATTTGTGGGTCCTTAGCTCCATGACCCAGTCCTGCTGAATCAAAACTTGGTGGTGGTTGGCTGGGCATGGTGGCTCACACCTCTGATCCCAGCACT
>NC_037672.1:186744203-186768697 GCF_003255815.1 Theropithecus gelada | reverse complement strand
AAATTTCGGGGTCCACTGCAGCAAGAGGGCAGGGAGAAGCAAACAAAGGAAGGACCCTGTGACACGCACCCCCAAAGCAACCGACGAATCCAAGAAAAAACACATCTCAGGGCTCCGTTGATTTTCCCGCATGGGGGGCCCTGCCCCCCGTGTTCTAGCCCGGCCCAAGCACCCTCCACCCTACCCTGGCCGGCTCAAAGGGACGGTGTCTACCCGAGCAGAGCCTCCCTCTCCAAGGCTCTGTCGCTCTCGCTCTCCAGCTCCCTCACCCTCTCCCTTTCTCTCCTTCCCTCTCCACCTCGCGCTCTGCTGTCACCTTCTGTCTCGCTCACCCCCTCCCTCTCTCTCTCCGTTTCTCTCTCTCCATCCCCGTCTCCCGTGCTCTCTTTCAAGCTGTGTCTGTGTCTTTGTCTGTATGTCCGTGTGTCCGTGTGTCCATGTGTCCGTGTGTGTCTTTGTGTGTCCGTGCGTGTGTGCCCGCGCGTGCGCCCGTGTGTATCTGTGTGTGTCGGGGTGGGTTTGCTCGCGGTGGTGGGTGTGTCCGGGTGTCCGTCAGCCCCTCTTTCCCGGGATCAGGCTGCCGGGGCTCTAGTGCCAGCGCGGGGCAAAGCAGAGCCTTCCCGCCCCGTCGGCCACGGCCGGGTCCTCGTCGGGACAAGCGGCAACGGTGTGGGCTTTGGGAGAAAAAGGGCCCGCGGGGCTGGGCCGGCTGTTCGCCCCTGGGCGGCCCTGGAGGCTCTGGGTGGGTGGGGCAAGAGGGGGCCTTGCAGGAGGGGCGGCGAGGGAACCAAAACAATGTTTCCGCGGCAAGGCGGAGCACCGGAGGGGATCCCAGGACCGCGAGCCCCGGGCCCTGACACCCCGTCCTGAGCCGGCCCGATGTGTTGGAAGATCCGGAGCTGAGAGTCAGGGAAGGCCTGGAGCGTCTGCGAAAGGGAGGCCGCCCGGAGAGCCCGGAGCCTGGGCAGGGGATGGAGGCATCACGGCCTGACAAGGGATTCCTGTTTCCTGCAACACGGGGAGTCTCCACTGTGGCCGGTTTGGAAACTGGAAAGGAGAGCGCGGACACGGTGCTGCTTTTCCACGCTTCTCTGGAGGTTTCTGGGTCCCCACAGAGCTCGGGAAACAGTCAACATGATCAGACTTTCTGGGGCCGGAGACACGCGAGCAACAGGCCCCCTTGCAGAGGGCAAAGGAACGTGGAACCCGAAACCACGAAACCACGCTTCAGGCGGCCTGAGTGCGACTCCTGTGTGGACGGGACTATCCGCCTCGCGCTCTGTTGCAAGCTCAGTCTGGGGCTATGTCATCTGTGAACCATGTGGATGGAAAACGGACGACCACCGGAGTCTCGGCTCATTGCTCTCTGGGCAATTCGCTCATTCCTTGAGAGACGGAATTGTCTGAATTGCTCCAGGATGAAGTGACCCGGGCTGGCCATTCGGAGGGCGGGTGAGCGCCCCGCAGGCCGACGCGGCTGTGGGCCGAGCACTCAGCCTGCACTGGGCACCCGACATTTTCCCGGAGTCCAAGGTCCTGCCGGTCCTGGAGGCAGAAGACGGCTTTTCTCTCTGCCTTCCTCTCTGTCTCTTGCTCCCTCCCTCCGTGTTTCCCTCCGTCCCTCCCTCAGTTCCTCCTTTCCTCCCTCCGTCCCTCTATCCCTCCGTCCCGTCTCAGGTCCCTCCGTCCATCCGTTCTTTCCTCCCTCCATCGCTCCCTCCCTGTCTCCGTTCCTCTCCCCATCTCTGCCTGCGTCCCCTCCCGCGTAGAAAGGGCAGCACCCCGGTTTGCGCGGGGTCTCGGGTCTGCATTTAGCTGTCAGGCTCCCCAAGGTGATGCACAGGTAGGCGAGTGACGGTGGCCGGGGGAGGCAGAGGTGGCGAGACACGGAAAGGAGCGCAGGCCTGGCGGCTGTGCGGGCCAGTGTTTCCTGGGATGGAGGTCTCCGCCCAACACACTGAAGAACGCGGGGCGGGCCGGGGAGATGGGATGAAAGCTCCGCCTGGGAAGCCTAGCCGGCTGCCTGCAAACCCGCGCATGAGCAGTAGACAGTCCACCTCCCGGTACCTGGACAGGCTCTGGGATCCCAGGGATGCTCAGGAAAGAATGACAGCCCTCCTCTGAGTAGAGTCTCTCGCCGGACCTGGAACTCAGGGATCCTAGACAGGTCAGCTGGAAGGAAAGAGACGCTTCTCCATACCCAGCCAGAGGTTCACTACGAACGAGAGGCCGCAGCCCTGCCCCCACCCCGTCCCAACCCCGCGTCCTAAAGCTCCTCCAGCAGAGCCCGGTGTGCCTCCTGGTTGAGGGGTGGTTCCAGCGGAGCGGGCTCTTCCACGTTCTTCAGCTGCCCCAGTGGCGCCGGATCTAGGAAAGGTTGTGCCGTTTGCTGAAACTCTGCGACAGGAATTCATCTAACAGGCTGGAGGGGAGTGCAGAGTAGCGCTGAGGCTCTTGGAGCGGTTGGGAGGGCGCCCGGATGGCTTGCATCTGTGCCTGACACGCGGAGGCCTCCGGGGTCGCGGGCTCCGGAGGTGGAGCTGCCCCGTCTTCGGGTTCCCACGCCATCCTGGCGACCTAGGGCTCCAGCCCCACCAGCGATTCCGCTGGGACGTGGGTGGCGCCAGCACACCTTGGTCTGTGACTCAGCTCGAGCGGACCCAGGCTGTCCCACTGAGCACGCGCCCAGCAGGCTGCTGTGCTGCGGGTCCTGGTCTTCCTGTCATTTGTTGGGGTGCGGAGGCCACCGAGGAGTCGGAGGGTGGGAGAACCCCACTTCCACAGCAGCCAGGGCAGCAAAATCCCCGCGTGCCGGGGCAGGTTGGAAGATTCCTTCTGCCTGCGCAGCCTGGCTGGGCTGAAGCAGGGCGACGGCCCCTGCTCCCTGGCTCACGAAAGCCCCCTGTGGGAGAGCCCCAGGCGCGCAGGGCATGTGGGGTGCGGGAAGCCCAGTTCCCCGCGCCCCGGTGTGGGTGAACTCGATAGAGGAGGAAGGAGGGTGACACCTGTTGGGGTGTCAATTAATAACCACAGTGGCCTCAAAGAGCTCAAATGAAAGGAAGAATTGCACGTCTCTCACTTTAAGTCCAGAGCTGGAAATGATTAAGCTTAGTGAAGATGTAGAATTTTCATCGCTAGAGAGAAGTCAACGCTTGGCTTCAAAACTTCAAAGGATGGGCAGAGCGCACGGCTCACGCCTGTAATCCCAGCACTTTGGGAGGCCGAGGTGGGCGATCATGAGGTCAGGAGATGGAGACCATCCTGGCTAACACGGTGAAACCCCGTCTCTACTAAAAATATTTTTAAAAATTAGCCGGGCGTGGTGGCGGCGCCTGTATTCCCAGCTACTCTAGACGCCGCCGAGGCAGGAGAAAGGCGTGAACCCTGGAGGCGGAGTTTGCAGTGAGCCGAGATCGCGCACTGCACTCCAGCCTGGGCGACAGAGCGAGACTAAGAACAAAAAAAAAAAGAAGAAGAAAAGAAAAAAGGAAAAAAAGATTGCTGCTTATTGACAATTCACCTAGCTACCCAGAAGCTTAGATGGAGATGTACTTGGAAATTAATGTTATTTTCATGGCTGCTAATACAACATCTACCCTTCAGCCTGTGGATCAAGGAGTGGATCGAGGAGTGGTTTTGACTTTCAGGTCTTAGTATTAAATAATAAATGCATTTTGTAAAGGTGTAGCTGTCACAGACAGTGATTTCTTTGATGAATCTGGATAAGCTTAATTGAAAACCTTTTGGAAAGGATTCACCGTTAATCCTTTCATGATATTTCAGCCTCCTCCCGTGAATTACAAATGTCCTTAATGGCAATCCTTAAATGCCATTAAGGACATTTGTGATTGATGGGAGGAGGCTGAAATATCAACATTAACAGGAGTTTGGAAGAAGTTGATTCCAGCCCTCCTGGATGACTTTGAGGGCTCAGGATGTCAGTGGAGGAAGTCCCTGCAGATGCGGTAGAAATCGCAAGACTAGAATTAGAATTAGAACCTTAAGATGAGATGAAATTGCTGTAAACTCATGATAAAACTTGAACAAATGGGTAGTTGCTTCTTATGGATGAGAAAAGAAAATATTTTCTTGAGATGGAACCTACTCCAAGTGGAGATGCTATGAACATTGCTGAAATGACAGCAAAGGATTTAGGATATTCCATAAACCTGGTTGAGAAAGCAGCAGCAGGGTTCGAGAGGGTTGACTCCAGTTTTGAAGGAAGTTCTACTGTGGATGAAATGCTGTCAAACAGCATCATATGCTACAGGGAAATCTTTTGTAAAAGGAACGAACTTCATTGTTTTATTTTAAGAAATTGACACGGGCAATTTCTTAAGAAATTGTTTTATTTTAAGAAATTGACACGGGCAACCTTCAGCAACTCCCACACTGATCAGTCAGCAGCCGTCAATACAGAGGCAAGATCCCCACCAGCAAAAACATTATGACTTGGTAAGGCTCAGATATTCATTAGTATTTTTTAGCAATTAGGTATTTTAAGTTATGTGCATACTTTTTAGACATGCTATTAATTACTAATTAATTAATAATTATTAGTCATTAGACGACAATATAGTTTAAGCATAACTTTTATAAGCACTGGGAAATAAAATGTTTGTGCGACTAACTTGATTGTAAGATTTGACTTATTGCAGTGGTCTGGAACCAAACCCACACTATCTCTGAGGGGTGCTTGTAGGTTTTTGGTTGTTCTTTGTTTTCAGATGGGGTTTCGCTCTGTCGCCCAGGCCAGAGTGCAGTGGCGTGATCATAACACACTGCACCCTCAAACTGCTGGGTCAAGTGATTTTTCTACCACAGCCTCCGGAGTAGCTGGGACTACACACATGCAGCACTATGCCTGGCTATTTTTTTTAATGATTTTTTTTTTTTAGAGATGGGGTCTCACTATGTTGCCCCGCTGGTCTTGAACTCCTGGGCTCAAGCAACCCAGTCACTTCAACCTCCCAAAGTGCAGCCATTACAGGCTTGAGCCACCGCACCCAGCTTGTCTGCAGTTTTTAAAAGAAAAACGGCCAGGCGCGGTGGCTCACGCCTGTAATCCCAGCACTTTGGGAGGCTGAGGCAGATGGATCACGAGGTCAGCAGTTCGAGACCAGCCTGGCCAAGATGGTGAACCCAGTCTCTACTAACCTGGGCACAGTGGTGGGCACCTGTAGATCCAGCTACTCAGAAGCTGAGGCAGGAGAATCGCTTGAACCCAGGAGGCAGATGTTGCAGTGAGCCGAGATCATGCCACTGCACTCCAGCCTGGCAACAGAGCAAGACTCCATCAGAAAAACAAAACACAAAAAACAAAACAACAAAAAAACACCATAATTTAAAAGATTAAAAGTTAAGGTAGATTTTTACAAATGTATGTCTACCATTATAGTATCATACAGAATGGTTTTACTGCCGTGAAGATTCTCTGTGCTCTGTGTTTCCTTGTCTTCCTTCCCCTTGGTTCATGGCAACCACTGATGTTTCTACTGTTCCCACAGTTTCACCGTTTCTGGAACGTCATATAATTGGAATCGAGCAGTATGTAGACTTTTCGGATTGGCTTCTTCTCTTAGCAATATGCATTTACGTTTCCTCCTTATATTGTTTTGTGGCTTGACAGATCATTTCCTGTTAGCAGTGAGTAATATCCTGTCACCATTATACTTTTGTTAAGACTCAGAACATACAATGTGAAGAGGAAACGTGAATGTGCTCTGTAAGCTTTGAGCAACAATGAAGGGTCAAGGTAGGTCCTGGTTGTCACAGGTGCGCTGTGTGAGGCAGGAAGCTGTGGTGGGGAGGCTGTGTGTGGGGAAAGGGACGTATGGGAAGTCTGTACTCTCTGCTCTGTTTAGCTGTGAACCTGCACTTCTCTAAAAATAAAATTAGTTAAAATTAAAAGCAAAAAATTAGAAAAATTAAAACATTACAATATGTCATATAGTTTTCAAATCGCAAGACAGAAAAAGACATAATAAAATAAAGTATAGAAAA
Organism: Theropithecus gelada; assembly: GCF_003255815.1. NCBI lineage: Eukaryota > Metazoa > Chordata > Mammalia > Primates > Cercopithecidae > Theropithecus > Theropithecus gelada. Next base: position 186,762,694 of record NC_037672.1, on the reverse strand, counting down.
CAACAAGGATAGGAATAAAACATCAGTGACAGAAGGCAGAAGACAGAAACGTGGAGCCAAACACATTAATTTATTTTAATCACTAGTTACATTCATTTATACTAATTTATATTAAACGTATTCAAAGAAAAAGGCAACTAATGTAGACTGACCTCAAGATGATCCAGATGTTGGAATTAGTGTGGATTTTTAAAGTAGTTATTATAATTCTTACTAAAATCAAAACCCCAAAAACCCTTATAATAAATGGATAGGAAATCATAGCAGAGAAGAAAAACTACAGTAACAAAGGCTCAAGTGGAAATTCTAGAAGTGAAAGTTTTCCAAGTTAAAAAATAATAATCAGTTGTCTTCAGGAGCAGCTTGGAGGTGGTAAAGAGTCAATGAACCTAAAATACAATTGAAATTATTCAATCTGAAAAATGTGAGCAGTCATAGGTTGGAGTGTGGGAGCTTTTCCTTTGGTTAGTGCTTTTAGGTAATCTTGGTTTTGATATGATTACTAGGCTGATCTGTCAGGGGCTAAGCCAGAGTTTATCTTGGTTTCAGTACTGCTTTAAACAAAACTCATTATATCCTTGTGTTCAAGATGGAAGAAGAGTGGACCAGATGACAATATTTAGATGCAGTCATTTTTAACCTCTGTTGCTCTCCCAGCGGTCTAGCTGGGGTTTGTATAAAGCAGAATGGGAGAAACAGGGATGGAGACCCCACCTACCCTCTCTATTTGTCCACTTGTCCTCCTTCACTAGTGGATAAAGTCCGCGGGAAAAGGCAATGTATTATTTTAAATCTGTATCTTCTGTTGTCAAGATCTGTAATTAGTTCTGCTCGCTGGACTGGGGTCAGGAACCGAGGGAACATGAGGGTGAACGAGGTGACATGGAGTCCAAGAACACACTGTGCCTGCAAGCAGAATGTTTGTGCCAGGAAAACCAGTCAGCAGGCAGATGGTCTCAGATACCAAGTGGGAGGCAAGATTCAGTCTCGTGAAGGCAGTGATCCTCAATGTGTACTTTGTATCACTTGCTTCGGAATGACCTGGAGTACTTGTTCACATGCAAATGTGGAGCCCAGTCCTAGACCTGCTAAGCCTGCGTCTCCATGGATGGGTCTCAGCAGTCGACATTGGAGACCTGCTAAGCCCGCGTCTCCACGGATGGTCTGGGCGGTTGACATTGGAGACCTGCTAAGCCTGCGTCTCCACAGATGGGTCTCAGCAGTTGACATTGGAAACGTGCAGGTCCCTCGGAGACGCTTATGCAGATAAATTTGAACTGTTGTTTCAGGGTTAGGGAGCTGGCAAAAGCAAGGAATAGACCAAGCCCTTGGGTGGGAAGGCTGCATAACCTTGGCACTATTAGCGTTCTGGGTGGAACAGGATTTTGCCACATGCTTCGCAGCATCCCTAGCCTCTACCCTCTAACACCGTATCCCTGATGTGAAAACCAAAAATGTCCCCTGGGAGGCAAAATAGTCACCAGTTGGGAACAGGAACCACCACTTTGCGGGATCATAGTAGTTACTTTGTTCCCAATCCAAGGATCAGAACCCAAGATGAGACAAAGTGCAGCTATCGGAACTGGAGGGCCAAGCTGGAGCTAGACCTACAACAAACGCTCCAAAAGCTCCTTTCTAGGCCTGATCCCGTGCCTCAGCTACCGAGCTTGTACAGATGCCATGTAACTCTAGATGTGGTGACTGATGGAACTGAAAGGCTAGAACTAGATAGGGTCTTTAAGGATAGGCCAACACACAACGTGGACTTTTGACAACATCCAGATCCTTGAACCAACCTGAGACAGAATTTCCCGTGACATCTGATCCACAGCCTGGATGTGGAGCACTCACTGGGATTAGATGCCACAGGAATATTGTGTTTAGGAACACTGAAAGAGACAGGCTTCAACAAAGCAGACCTAAGCAACACTTAAGAGTTTGAACTTCTTCAGCTTCCATTCCAGCCCACAAGGACAAAAGCATCCCATACATATCCACTGTGGCCAACCCGTCCTCTGTAGGGAGTTTCCCCAGCACTACTCTCCCCTCTGTTCTGAGCCTACTTGCTCTTTTGTAATGTTTCCACTTTCGGTCCCACTCCCTAACAGATGATTTGTCCTCTCCGCCCGGCCCCCTAGTTCTGACATTTGGACTGTCTGTGATCTGGGTAGGACTTCCGAGGCAGAATCAAAGCCTTGTTGATTGGATTGGGAATTTCTAACTTCCTATTAAAGGCACTGATCAGGCATCTATTGTATAAAGTAAAGTAAGATTATGATCCAGTAAGACAGATTCCACAAGCAGTGCAGGAAGAATTGGTTTCTAGTACACTGCATGCTTCAGGACAGGAAATCCAGAAAAAAATTCTGTGGTACACTAAGTGTGTACTATAGGTTTCATTTCCATGCGAAAAATTCTAGTTAGCTAAAAAGTACATCCATGAAGAATCTTGATTAAGCTTGTTTAATCCTGGTTAAACTAGTTACTAGTTAAACAATAATTTCACAACAACTCAAGAACTCTTTAAAAGCATTTCCTCTGAATATTTTATTCAGAAAAAAACACAAAAAGATAAAGCACAAACAAAAATTCCAGTCATTTGCAGTATCTGTCGGCTTTCAATTTGGCTCTCCTGTTTAAGCAAAGAAAAGTAATAAAATTAATCTGTGTAAAGCATGCCATATATATTCAACTGCTGCTAAATATAAAAAGCTTTAAAACTGTGTGATCAATTTTGGTTATTATATTACCGCAACACTTATATTAAAATATGTATACTTTTAAATTTGGTTTCTATAAAAAATGGATTCTAATCTTGTAACAGTTATTTCCTAACAGTCAATAAACGTTGCCTAAGGGCTTTTTCAATCCACAATAGCAATTTTAATTATTCTGGAATTTAAGAGTGCTCTAAATTTCTATTCAACATGGTGAGAATGCTGTCTTATTAGAAGTGATAAAAGTTACAGGACACAGAGCTTATTCCGTTTTAGAGTCCACATCCTGATTGTATTTTATATCCTCTTCTTGATTTCTTCCATCTAGATACGTATTCATTTGCTCAGCTGGAAAAAATTCTTAACATTATGTACTGACTTTAGGTATGAACTCTACCAGCTAGTTAACAGGAAATATGTAATTAAACATTGCCTTATCAAGAAATGTAAAAAAAGGGTAAGAGTAACTTTGCAACATAGGACTTCAATGAGCGGCTGGTGATTATCAAAATCTGGCACTTAATTGATTTATACTTGGACACTCACAGCTAAACATCTCTGCCTGTTTTCCTACGTTGTAAATCTAGGACATTACTTACCCACATTGGAAGAGTAATAAATATTAATAATGTGCTATGATAAACATCCTGCACTCTTCCAAATCTTACAATAAAACTGCTTCAATTTCACTTGTTTAGCTTTTAAATTTTTAGCTGATCTATTCTTATTTTAAGGAACCTGAACTACTCTAACAGAATCCACATAATTTTTACATTAGTCAAACTGCTTCTTTCTAACTCTGGTTCCAACAGTTATAAAAAGATAATGATAAATTTATGAAGTAGATACAGTCACACCTGAATTTCTTAAAGTATATACTTAGAATCGGTTATAATTTTTAGATATTCTTTCTTGACAGTCTTTTCCCAAACTTATGATGTCCTCTCTAAGTAACATTGCCACATTCATAAATTAGAAATAAAGACAAAAATGTGAAAACTATAGTAATTTAAGAGAACATAGGTTTTCTACATGCCATTTCTATTGGCTACTGAAAATAGTGGAAATAAGTAAATAAAGAGCTACCTGTCCAGAAGCGTCTCATGCAAAAATCCATCTTTCCGAGCCTTTTTAAGAATTTTACTGTCTTCTTTACTTATTTTAAGTTTGTGGTCTTGGAAGCTCTGAAATTTCTTTCTGCAAAGAAAATGTCTTCATTGAAAAATACCTCAAACTCTGATTATACATATTTACTATTACATTTATAAATACTGTTAATTTCTTTTTCACTTATTAAAAAAGTCTAATTGTAGGCCAGGGGCAGTGGCTCATGCCTGCAATCCCAGCACTTTGGGAGGCCAAGGCAGGCAGATCACTTGAGGTCAGGAGTTTGATAACAGCCTGTTCAATATGGTGAAACCCCATCTCTACTAAAAATATAAAAATTAGCTGAGCATAGTGGCACGTGCCTGTAGTCCCAGTTACTCAGGAGGCTGAGGCAGGAGAATCACATGAACCTGGGAGGCGAAGGCTGCGATGAGCCGAGATCACGCCACTGCACTCCAGTCTGGGCAACAGAGCGAGACTCCTCTTGGGGAAGGGGGAAAAAAAAAGTCTAATTGTATTTTTTTAATAAGCTGGAGCTTCTCAACCACAAAGATGACCTCCATGACCCCTCAAAAGGAGGGCCACTCATTGACTGGGAAGAACCACAAGGCCCCACTTCTATTAGGGCATGCCGGCTGGAGTCCCCCGTGTCCTGGCCATAGCACAGCCTTTGACTGGCATCACACCCGTTCTGTGAATGAACAGGGAGACGGACTAACCCGCATGACGTTAGCTTTGAGAGCTGGTATGATGATTAGGAAAACTGAAGCCTTGAGAACAGCATTGAGCTCAGGGTTCTGTCCCAGAGGCTACATTGTGTTGCCTCTTCTTGTCCATCAGTTTTAATTTAATTTTGTCAGAGAGGGTCTTGCTCCGTCACCCAGGCTGGAATGTAGTGGTTATCAGAGCTCACTGCAGCCTTGGACTCCTGGGCTCAAACAATCCTCCTGTCTCAGCCTCCCAAGTAGCTTGGCCTACAGGCATGCACCACCATCCCCAACTAATTAGGTAATGTATTTTGAAAGCACTTTGAGAAGCACTTCACTGTCAAATCTGTAGGTCTAAAAGGAAAAGAACACATACACATAATTGATTTCACACTGTTTTACATTTCCTTTGTCTTCTTCTGGAATGTCATCTTTTTTCTTGGTTTCTCTTTCAGCACAGGATCTAATCTAGATATTGGAAAAGAGAATCCAATGGGTTATATGTTTATCTCCCATCTTCCCCACTTTACGTATCACATAAGAACATTCAAGATGATTTCCTATGCAGAAGAAAAAATTAACTGATCAGCTATATTCAGAAAAAGGCAGGTTTTGGCTATGTGTTTTTACTTCACATATATAATCTATATGAGTAACTGCTACCACGTGCTTCCTCCGCAGCCCTTGGGTCAGAAACACTACAGACAAAATTATTTCAAAAACATTTTACACATCAGATCCTGCTAGGCAATAAAGCAATCATTAACTAATTTAATTTTGTCCTCCAAGTGAATACACTAGGATCAAATTATCCCTAGCAGACAAGCGTTCATCTGATCAGATTGAAAGCTTAAGATTACTATTTTACGTCACACAGACTATTACCAAATGTATTAAAACTTTTAACACTACACAACTTGTTTTTAATTAATTGGAACCCACCTCTTTTACTAACTTCTTATATCCTCCAAAGTTTGGATAGATATTTACTATCACATGTCATAAGTTAACTGATCTGCATTCAACAATTAGGATCGCCCACAGAACAGGCAATTGGCAGAGGTAAGGACTCATGTCTCCTAAGGATCTCTGTGGCCAGAGTCCAATTCTAGGACTGCTTAGAAAGTGATGACAAACAACGTGTTTGTGCCAATGACATCTTTGTGACAGTTTTGATTAGAGGGTCCCAGAAGACCTGAAAACATTCCCTGCTAGGGCCTGTAACACAATGCTGCCTTTAGTAAGAGGGATCTGTGTTCTGGTAGATAAGGCAAGGTCATAAAGGTGAATGGCTGACAGAGATTAGGAGAGCCTGCAATTAAATGGTAAAGGAAAAGAGTCCTAAATAATCACTGTTCAGAGCTTCCAGGTACTTGACTAACCAGAGACCCAGAGAACTTTGCATTTCATCTGAAAACTGCTTTAAATAGTGAAACACACAATCTTTGTATAAGTATCTTTGTCTCTTTGTATAAGTGCAAAGCACTGCACATATATTTGCAATTGTTGCCTTCAATAACACTTTTGTGATAATATCCAGATGAAAAATAAACATGATACAATAAAATATAAATAAATAAAATTAAAGGTAAGTCACAAACCCATCTGCATTTCCCCAATGACCTGTTCCCTCAGAAGCAATGCGCTATGAAATATTGAGTAGCTTAGGAGTGTTGGGGTCCGCGTGTTTCCTAAACAAAGGAATGAACACACAAGACAACACAAGACAAGACAAACATGGCGGCCGCCTCGAATGGCACACTCTGCTTTATTTTATACAGTCATTTGTGGAATGTTGCCAAGTCACAAGACACATTGTTGTTTTTCTGACCTTTCCCTAACTTTCTGGATTTTCAAGATGTTTACATATAAACAAGCCCCCAGGGTCTGCTGTTAGCAGCTGGCTCCTTTGTCCTCCCTGTTTGCACGGAAGGAATGCCCTGCTTCGTTTGCAAGAGCAGGACTTATCAGGAATGCCTCGTTTGGGAGCATAGTCCTCTACATAGGAGTCAGCTGGGCCTGGGTACACATCCTGTCTTTACCACACCCTGAAATCGCTATGTGATTTCCATGAACTGACTGACAAAAACCACAAGGATGTAAGGAGGGTCAGAGGCTGTCTTCCTGTCTGTAAGGCTGAGCTCACATCCACCTCACAGGAGCATTATGGAGATTCGAGACTACAACGCATGTGCCAGGTATATGCAATGAAAAAATATAACTAACACTTCACTTCTCTAATAATAATACCTACATTTTAGATTGAAATTGTTTGAGCTTTAGATTTGAAATTATTTGAAATCAAGACTATTGTAAAAAGAAATCAAACATATGACCGGAAATCTAACAGGAAGCACGTACAGACATTTGACAGATGCTTTTAAATTACACTGGTAGTAGAGAAAAATGTAACATAAATTTTTATGCTCTAAGAACGAAGGGCATTTTAGAAAAGGCATTTCCCCCATCTCTTAGAGCCTTCCACTCCGGCCCCCACAATGCGTCACAGAGCAAAGAGCAAATCTGGGTCAGACTAGATGCAACCTGTGATTCCCGACAGAGACAAACAAAGCAAGGTTCAGGATGCTCACTACCGGGAAGGAATGCCAAGGAACAGAAAAACCATGTGTCAAGAAGGAGGGAGTTATTCTTTAGATACATATATGTTTATCATTAAAGATCACTGGCTTTTGCTGAGTCTAAAAAATTAAGCCTTAAATGTTTTCATCAAATTCCAGCTAACTACCTAATTTATCTAGGTTATATTAACAGTATTATTTAGAATTTCACCTTGATATGAAGATGTCTGTGTAACTTTTACAATGATATAAAACAAAGAGTAGGATTAGGGAGGAAACAGGCCAGTGCCTGGTGCAATGGATAACGCATCTGACTACAGATGAGGGAATTTAGCCTGGAATAAGGAACTTTTATTTCCAGCTTACTGACACATACAAATTGTAAAAATAAAATGAAAATCATGTTTTATGTGATTCATGTTTTTCCTAATGCAAAGAAGACTGGTACTATTAATAAAAATATTTTTAAAATGTGAGGGCTAAAGCCCCAGAGGTTCTGCTATGATTTTTTATGTTTCATGGAGTGATTTTCATCACGGAAGCTCAAGCATTACGTAAATACAAATGCATATACCCCTGACCTGGTAATTCTGCGTCTGGAAATTTATCTTCAGGTCCACCCGCCCATCTACAAATGGATGCATATTCAATGTTTTGTACTACAGCACTGTGTATATGAGCAAAAGACTGGAAATAGCCTACATTTCCATCTATAAGAGACTAAACAGGCCGGGCGCGGTGGCTCAAGCCTGTAATCCCAGCACTTTGGGAGGCCGAGACGGGCGGATCACGAGGTCAGGAGATCGAGACCATCCTGGCGAACACGGTGAAACCCCGTCTCTACTAAAAAATACAAAAAACTAGCCGGGCGAGGTGGCGGGCGCCTGTAGTCCCAGCTACTCGGGAGGCTGAGGCAGGAGAATGGCGTAAACCCGGGGGGTGGAGCTTGCAGTGAGCTGAGATCCGGCCACTGCACTCCAGCCCGGGCGACAGAGCCAGACTCCGTCTCAAAAAAAAAAAAAAAAAAAGAGACTAAACAAATTAAGGTACATCCCTAAAATGAATATTATGTGGCTGTTAAAAAAGAGAGAGAAAGAAAGGAAAAGCAAGAAAAAGAGAAAACTTTCTACGTTCAAACTAATAGTCGAAAACTCTCCAAGACACAGTTTTAAGGAAAAAAAAATCAAAGTCTAGAAGACTATAGAGGAGGCAAACTTTAGTGTAAAACAGTTGAAAATTATAAACATATTCATGTGTTCATAAAGAAATTTTAGGAGGCTATAAAAAAACAAAACAAAGGGAAAGAGATAGGAACCGGAGCTGGGACACAGGTGAGTAAGACATATGGCAGGCAGATGTCTTCATACGTTTTTATTTAAAAATGTTGAGCCGGGCGCGGTGGCTCAAGCCTGTAATCCCAGCACTTTGGGAGGCCGAGGCGGGCGGATCACGAGGTCAGGAGATCGAGACCATCCTGGCTAACATGGTGAAACCCCGTCTCTACTAAAAATACAAAAAAACTAGCCGGGCGTGGTGGCGGGCGCCTGTAGTCCCAGCTACTCGGAGGCTGAGGCAGGAGAATGGCCTGAACCTGGGAGGCAGAGCTTGCAGTGAGCCGAGATCGCGCCACTGCACTCCAGCCTGGGTGACACAGCTCGAGACTCCGTCTCAAAAAAAAAAAAAAAAAAAAAAAAAAAAATGTTGAACCACGTGTACATATCATCTATTTTAAAAATTAGATTTTAAAATACAAGCAAGAAAACAAGAAAATGAAAGCCTAAAAAGATCATGTAGAACTACTCAAAAAAAGATAGTAATCCATGGAGATAACGGCAAGGTAGCTCCTAGATGCACTGATTTCTCTATCACATTGTATAAACAAGCCACCAATTATGGGATTTATAATAAAAAATGAGTCCATTTGAAACACCACATTATAAAAAGCTATTAACTAAATCTTTAAAGTGACAGTAAATGATGATTTAACATTTTAAAGAGATAGTCACATTGCATGTGTGAATGTGGTCATCTGTATAAAATGTCGTAATTACCTTGATCATTTCTTCTTCTCCTGCTGTCTTACTTTTTGCTTCTATGTCCCCAGCTTCATTGCATCTAATAAAGCAGCTATTTGAAGCCAATAAAGCCATTTTCCCCTAAGTGAAACAAAATAACAAAATAGAGAGTCATGAGGACACTTCTTGTAGAAGAAACGTTGTGTTTAGATTGAATTAATTTTTCCTCCCTGATTTAAAAATCACAGAAAAGAACTCAGAGAAAACCTGAAAAATATAATACAAGAACATGCAGAAAAGGAAACCAAAATCACCTATTATTTTACTATTCAAATATTACCACAATAAACATTCTTAGTGTATCTTCCTAGTAGGACGAAATTCTAATTAGATGAAGGATTGCTTCCTTTCTAAAACATCTACGGTGATTTAACTGATTTAGTTCAGTTTGAAAAATTGACTTTAAAGACAAGAACAGAATTATGAATGCACACTTTGTTCAAATATTAGCATTTTAAGTAAAATTTATTTTACTCACAATTAGAAAACACAAAAAGGCATATACAATGTCTTTAGTGTTTTGAATTTAAGAATCAATGTCTGAGGGGCTTTTGTGTGTGAAAATAAATATTCATATGCTTTTTTAGTTGTTTAATGTTTGATGTATTACACTGCTTTCTATTAAACAAAACTTTAAAAACTGATCTTGTGTATCTAAATCTGGGTTATAAATTTGGTTAGCTTGATTCCCTTAACAAATGCAATGTTTATTTATAACTTGTATTTGGTTGATTCTTTTGGAAAACTTGGAATACCGTAACATTTAGACAAAATATTTACAAATACAATGATTATAAAATATGTATATATTTAATATAAATATATATATATAATATGTGATATAACTTATATCACATCCAGTTAAAAAGTGCTGATAACATGGATTTAATTTCTTGGTCAAGGTCGCAAGGGCTGGTGGTCTCTCATTTGGATGGCGCCTGCTGAGCCCTGGAACATGCTGCTGTGGTCTAAGGCGATTTAAACCTGTGCCGCAGATTATTCACCTGAGTCTTTTTGCAATAGAGTTTTAAGACCCTCTTTCATTTAAATTTTTGAAACTTAGTGTCCTTCCTAAAAATAAAATGAAATGAACTTTCCTAAAGTGTTGTATTATTAGAACTATCTCGCTCATCATCCTGGCCTTACGATATATTGGCCTTTTCTACTGGTGTAACTTTTATTAGAAGTATCTCATCATAACTCGTAGGATCATCTCAAAGGGGTTGCAACACATTAGTGGGTCATGAAATCAATGTAGTGGTTCATGAATGGTATTGGGGGGAAAAAGAAAAGGGAATACACACAGACACACAGAGGAAGGGGTAAAAGAGAATAAGAAATATCAAGCTGCATAACACATGAACAAGTATTGTTAAGTACAGCTCTTGCTTCAGTTATACATATGTGTGTGCTGGGCTGCAATGTAAAAATGCATTTCTCAATGGGTTGGGTCAAAATAGTTTTCAAGGCACTGACTTAAGATTTTATCCCAGGGGATGAGGAAATTAGTCTAAGTGATTACCTCTTTCTGGGGGGATGTCTGTTTAATTTGTCGCCTTAGAAAACACTGCTGAGTTCCTGTTTTCAGTTCCTGATTGTATACCACCAAAGCACTACTCAAAGGCTGAGCTTATCTTCCACTTGCTTGTGCCCACTGGTCCTTACTGGTTTTGATATAGTTACCTACTTTTTAAAGACTGTTTAGCACTCACATACTTTTGTTCAATCTTTACTTCTTACACAAACAGAGAAAGGAAATTATGTATTCTGTACCAACAAAGATTTAACAAAACATCCATATACTACAACTGTCTACTTACTAAAATTAAGAATTAGTATATTATCTTTTTTCTCCTTTTATATTAAAACTATCTTTTCGTACACTATTTGAAGCTTATGAACTGAAAGTCCTTTAGAGATAATTTACTTCAATGAACTATTATTATTTATTTTATGCACAAATTGTCACAACTTGGTCTTAGCTTGCTCCAGTGTTTGCTTACAGTCTCTAATGTTTCTGAAAGCATCCATGATTTCTGCTACAAAGAAGGTACTTAGGAACTATTCTGTTTTCCTACTCTGAGACTTAAAATTGACTGGTTCTTTAACGGAAATGAGATCCATATCTAGGCAGTAGGGTACAGAGAAATAACTGTGGGCAAAAGTACTAATGCTGTTTTTGTTGCACTATATTTTGAGATCTCTTTAAGGCTCTATGTTCCTATTGATTGACTCCAATTTAATGTATTATACTATTGCATCCTACTTTTTCTTTTTAAATATATTATGATTGTTACAGACTTTCTGTTACACTGACAGGAAGTTTTTATAAACAGTAACAGCACTTACATTTTGAAAGACTGGTTCCCATTGTTCTCTTGGTCCAATTGCATCTGAACGCCCAACAACAAGCCCATCTGAATTGATACCAAGATACTTTCCATAGCCAGATTTCAGGGCAATTCTGTACATTAAGAAGATAGATAAAAGTTAAAAACAGAGAGGAAATTAATTATAGAACATCAAAACAGGACATGTGTATGTGTGTGGGTGTGTACATATCTAAACTTTCAGGCTGGACATATCCCAAGCGTTCAAAAGCTGCATGTGGCTGAGTGGTGACTCACTCCTGTAATCTCTGTGCTTTGGGAAGCCAATGGGAGAATTGCTTGAGGCAAGAAGTTCAAGATCAGCCTGGACAACACAGTGAGACCCCATCTCTACAAAAAATTTAAAAAATTAGCTGGGCATGCTGGCGTGCACAGCTACTGGGGAGGCTGACACAGGAGGGTTGCTTGAGTACAGAAATTTGAGGTTATAGTGAGCTATGATCACACCACTGCACTCCAATCTGGGTGACAGAGAGAGACTCTGTGCCTTAAAAAAAAAAAAAAAAAGCTACATGTGACTAGTTGCTGCCATATTGGACAGTGCAGTTTTAAATTTACAGTTTTGTATTTTGCTTTTTAAATATAAACATTATACTTATATATTACATAACAAATATTTTCCAAATTCATCATTCTTCACTTACACTTCTTTAGTCATAAAGTTCAACAATAAATTATTAAAACTTACTTTTTCTGTTATTATAAATAGTTCTATTTACATCTATTCTGTACATAAAACTGATTTATCCTCAGAAAAAATTCCTAGAAATAACTGGATCGAAGAGTATAAAGTTCTTATGTCATCAAACTGTTTTCCAGAAAATGCTGTTTCAATTTACATTCTTACTTCAAATTAAAAGAGTATGTTTTGTATCACGGATTTTTTTTTAAGCATTATGACTTTAAAAAAATACTTGAAAACCTGATATGGAAAAAACAGTATCCTATTACTTTGCATTTTAGTATTTAACTAGAATAACAATTGTTTTTCTTTTCCTTTCCTTTTTAGTTTTTAGATTATCTGGTTATGTCCCTTGTCCATTTTTCCATTGAGATCTGATTGTTTGCAGTTTTTCTACTGGGGTCATCAGGGCTATGAATTCTGTACAAGATACATATGAAGAGTAAGAACCCACTGTCTATTAAGATTGTTGCAAATATTTTCCTCACTTGTCAGTTAATTTTCTTTACAATCCTTTTTTTTTTTTTTTTTTTGTTGAGACAGAGTCTTGCTTTGTCGCCCAGCCTGGAGCGCAGTGGCCGGATCTCAGCTCACTGCAAGCTCCGCCTCCCGGGTTCACGCCATTCTCCTGCCTCAGCCTCCTGAGTAGCTGGGACTACAGGCGCCCGCCACCTCGCCCGGCTAGGTTTTTGTATTTTTTAGTAGAGACGGGGTTTCACCATGTTAGCCAGGATGGTCTCGATCTCCTGACCTTGTGATCCGCCCGTCTCGGCCTCCCAAAGTGCTGGGATTACAGGCTTGAGCCACCACGCCCGGCCCTACAATCCTTTTTTTTAATAATTGTAAAGCAGTTTAAAACTATTGAATTTTTTCTTCCTCTGCTTTTATTCTTTATCTTTCACCACACTTACCAGACTTTCAAAGAAAGTATAAAAATAATCATCTTAATGTGATTTTTTAAAATTCTGATTTCTAGTCTTTTACCTTACCGAGAATCTCCTGGGATGCCAGAATTGACTTTTACTCCTTCATATGTTAATGATTATATAACAGAAATCATTATCACATTGATCTAACCAATTACTAAAATATGCAAATTCACTTTCAGTATCTTCTACCCAAAGAATCATTCTATACTTCTGCACAAGGTGAGAATAACAAAGGTTACTTTATAAAATGACTGTAAAAATAGTGAGTAAAAATATTCTTCTGGTCACTATGATTCTGTAACATTCTCTGCTGGTTTCAACAATACTCCTTTTTTTAGTCTTCCTGTTTGTCTTTGTACTTCCCTACAGTGAGTTTAACTATCATAGCAACAGTGAACCAGGTTTTGTACTGTTTGATTTCTTTTTTAATCTATCTTATTTGGTGTGTGAAATTATTAATCTTCATTTTTTTACATATTTTTTTTTTCCAGCCTAGCATTATATATTGACAGGAAATCCACTAAAAGTAGATCACAAAATCTACTTTTCAAAAAAGTTATTTTGTTTTTTATATCAAAATTACTCTGTGGGCTTAAGACAGACACTAAAATTTTTAATGAATACAATTAAATTTTTAAAATAACTGGTTACTAATTATATTACAACATAAGCTCACCTGGAATCAGATAATTTGACAGCCGTCAACTGCTCTGGGGGACTAGGGCCCTCATCAACTATTGGAGAAAAAACATTTGAAAATAAATTTGACATTTGCTATACATACATCATTTTGCTTTAAAAAATGTGGCTATTTTCTTCTGCAATTAAATGTAAGAATATTCAGATATGCTGATGTCACTGTAATACTGCATCTTTGGAATCAAGATCTATTTTACCTTCTTTTAACTACAGTGCTAATTTTACATATGGAGTAGGACAGGCTAACATAATGCTTATTTAATAACTTCTGAGATATCTTCTCATTATATTTTAAAATACAGTCATAAATAAGCACTTATTTAAAAAACTAAATGCTTTCATTTATTCAAGGGATGGCCCTGCTGACCAAATGATACTGCTTTTTATCTTCTAATTACTTCGTATCTCATTAGTGCTTTCTCTAACGGGCTAAAGAAAATGAGGAAACTTCAAACTGTTACCCACACCGAGGTTAGTTTTGGCAATAGGTTTGAATAAAAAAGAAATTCAAACATTTTGACTCAAGTAGGTTTTCTTTTTTCTTTACACTTACTATTTTAATTATTCATGTTGTTTTGATTTCCAGAGATACTCTTCTGAAACTATACAGAATGTTTTCAAATGCTTATATTAGAAAGAGGGACTTGCCAATGGCTGGTAAATATTAAGGAAGAAAAAAAATGGAAGAGTCAAATGCAATGGAAAATTTGGAAAATTTTGGAAAAATTTCCTTTGGAAAATGTCTGAAACTAGTTAGAGTTTGGCCTAAGTGAATGAATGTCCTAAAACCTACACTTGTGGCAGCCTCTTCCCTTCCAGACACAAACCTTCTTTGTGTGGAGCTCCCAGGGTAAAAAGGCCATTGTCGAGTGCGTGTATATAGGTTCCCTTATCCATTTCAATGGCTATGGTTCCTGAAATTTCACCAAAGTTTGTTACTGTCCACCAGATTCCTAAAAAATAAAATCAATATTTAAACTTTGTATCTTAGTTTTGACACAGAGTTCTTTTTGTGTTATTATAACTTAGTTTTAAAAACTTTTTATTTTGCAGTTGTAAGAAATAATACAAAGATCTCACATATCCCTTACTCACTTTGTCTCAATGATGACATCTCGCATAAGTATCATACTGTCAGAATCAGGAAATTGATATTGGTATAATCCATGAACTCTATTCAGATTTCACCAGTTTTACATGTACTTGTTTGCATGTATGTGCACAGATTCATGCGACTACCAGTACAGTCAGGAATAGATTTTTAAAATACAAAATAGCAACATACAGCCAGGCATGGGGGTGCATGCCTGTAATCCCAGCTACTCGGGGAGCTGGGGAAAGAGGATTACTTGAGCCCAGGAGTTCACGGTTATGGTGAGCTACGATCTCGCCACTGCACTCTAGCCTTAGTGACAGAGCAAGGTCCTGTCTCAAAAAAAGACCAAAACAAAACAAAAGGCAACATGTGAAGGTACAAAGTGATACACAGAGAACGGTCTCTCTCATGATAGACCCCAGCCATCTATTCATGCCTGCTTTCCAGGCAATGCCCATCATAATATTTCTTACAAATGCCCCTACAGGAAGACTTTCTAGCACAGTAATCTTTTTTTTTTTTTGAGACGGAGTCTCGTTCTGTCACCCAGGCTGGAGTGCAGTGGCATAATCTTGGCTTGCTGCGACCTCCGCCTCCCAGGTTCAAACAATTCTCTGCCTCAGCTTCCTGAGTAGCTGGGGCTACAGGTACCCGCCACCATGCCTGGATAATTTTTCTGTATTTTAGTAGAGACGGGGTTTCCCCATCTCGGCCAGGCTGGTCTTGAACTCCTGACCTCGTGAGCCACCTGCCTCGGCCTCCCAAAGTGCTGGGATTACAGGTGTGAGCCACTGCGCCTGGCCAGTAATCTTAACTATGATTTTAGATTGAAAGCAAAATGAGCAGAATCTATGTCTATGTACACTAATTTCCAATTTGCCAACAGAAATGTTAGACCCTAGGAACAATTAGTTAAGCAGTTGTTATAAAAGTTTATATCTTAATGTTAAAAAATATCCTCAAACCCCCTCCTAAATTGTACTTTAGCTAGAGCAGAAATAAGTCAATCATTAACTGGATATGACATATTAAGGAATTCTTGTTCATTTTACAAGGTCTGATAATGACACAGTATAACGTATAAAAGAACAAAACAGATGATGAGAGAAAGACATACCATGTTAAGACATGCACATTTACATACTTATGGGTAAAATGACATATCATCTGTGATTTTACTTAAAATTTCTAGGAAAAAATGTGTGTGTGGGTGTGTGTGTAAATGAAATGAGATTGGCAAAATACTGACAATTAATGCTGGGCCCTGGGCACATGGGGGACTCATATTCTTCTATGTATGGATTAGTTTGGATATTTCCATAATAAAAAGGTTTTAAAGATTCAGTTAATTCCACTGCACAAAATTTTCTATTCAACTAAACATTTCATGCTTTTCATAATAAATTTTAAAATACATAAAATTTTAGCTAAAATGAAGTTGGACCCTTACCTAGCACCAAATACAAAAAGTAACTTAAAATAGACCAAAGACCTAAATGTAAGAGCTGAAGTTAGAAACCTTTTAGAAGAAAATGGGAAAAGCTTCATGACCATGAATTTGGCAATTATTTCTTACATAGAACATCAAAGGCACAGGAACAAAGGAAAACACATACAAACTGGACTTCATCAGAATTAAAACCTTTCGTGCATCAAGAACCACTGTCAACAGAGTAAAAGGCAACCCAGAGAATGGAGAAAATATTTGTAAACTGCATACGTTAGAAGGAATTAATATCCAGACTATATAGAGAACTTCAAAAAGACAAATATCACAATTCAAAATTGGGCAAAGGACGTACACAGACATTGCTCCAAATGGCCAATGAGCACTTGAAAAGATGATCAGCATCACTAGTCACCAGGGAAATGTAAATCAAAACCACAATACAATACCACTTCACACCCATGAGAACAGCTAGTATCAATAAAACAAACAAAAACAAAAACCAAGAAAACCAGAAAAACAAATGTTGGGCAGTATGTGGAGAAACTGAAACCCGATGCAATGCTGGTGGGAAGGTAAAACGGTGCATGTATTTAAATGCCACTGAAGTGTATACTTAAAAATAGAAAAACTGGCAAATCCTATATTCTGTATATTTTACCACCACACACACACAAAACCAATGGAGAAAAAGAAAATCAAAATTAAAATTTCAGCCAAAGATGATTAGAAAGCAATACAAGTAATGAGCAATTTAGATGCCTGAGTTGTTTTATAGCTACAATTGTTTTCAATAAAATAATGCTTTATTCAGAATCATTATGAACAGTGTTATGATTAGCAAGTCTTTCTTATAAATGTAATAGTTAATGATTTTAAACTCATTTTATTTATTTTGTATGTTCTATGCCACGTTGATCAAGTACACTTAATATTAAAATCATTTAAATATAGTATCTCATTAATGTTTTGCAAATGAAGAAGAAATTTCTGGCAGACAAGCTCCTCAAAATTTTCACACTCTGTCCAAGTAAGGAAATGATACAGTAACATTACTTATAATATTGTGAACTGAAAAAGAAATTACTTTGAGCAGATGCCAGTATTTTTTCTCAATGGGATTTCAAAGAATAAGAAAGCTAAACATAGTATCATCAAGAATTAAATGTGAGCTATTCTGCCTATTTTCTGCAAGTGGCCTACCTTCAACCCTCAGAAGTATGCTTGTACGTTTAACGACTAAAGTAACATAACATAATACTCATCAGTGCCACTCTGGGGGTTTCAGCTGTGAAAGAGCAGTGGACCCTCAGAACAGTGGGCATGGAAGTTGCCTGTCTCTACGTCAGGTCACAGCTCAAGCTCCTGTCTCTACGTCAGGTCACAGCTCAAGCTGTGTATATGCTGCAGATGCCTAAGCTGAATTTGAGAATCCGCTCTAAAACATTACTTGCTATTTAGACACAGGCCTGAAGTTATTTCCTTTTAAACCTTAGGCAGATGGTCAAATACCCCGCTGTGTTGTCTCACAATGCGTAACAAAGCTTTTCGCATATTTTCACATAGTTTAGGATGTTTACATGTCTGGCATGCCTATAATCCCAGCGCTTTGAGAGGTGGAAGCAGGAGAATCACTTAAGCCCAGGAGTTCAATATCAGCCTAGGCAACAAAAGGACATCCCCATCTCTACAAAAAAATTAAGAAATTAGCGATTGTGGTGGTACAAGCCTGTGGTCCCAGCTACTCAGGAGTCTGAGGTGAGAGGACTGCGTGAGCCCGTGAGGTCGAGGGTGCACTGAGCCATGATAACGTCACTGCACTCCAGCCTGAGCAACAAAGCAAGAGCCTGTCTCAAAAAAAAAAAAAAAAAACCAAAAAAAAAAAAAGAAAAAAAAAAAAAAACAAAGGCTCGATGCACCAGTGTCATGGCTGATGAGACATGACCAGGGCACCCTCACTCCAGCACCAAGGCCGTGTGACAGCTCCCCTCACCTTCTGACTAATCCAGGGCTTCTGTGCTGAGGGCCTCCTTTTTTTTTTTTTTTTTTTTTTTTTTTTTTTT
>NC_037672.1:186655423-186744103 GCF_003255815.1 Theropithecus gelada | reverse complement strand
TTAGTAGAGACGGGGTTTCACCGTGTTAGCCAGGATGGTCTCGATCTCCTGACCTCGTGATCCGCCCGTCTCGGCCTCCCAAAGTGCTGGGATTACAGGCTTGAGCCACCGCGCCCGGCCTGAGGGCCTCCTTAAATCTCTACCTTCATTATGTGCTCGGCACAAACGAATGATGTATCTTAGATTTGGAAATGGAATTTTCTTCCCCAATCTCAAGTACCCTTCACAGACCTTCTATTAACCCTTAGTTTACTTAGCTTTAGTTCCTGGGTAAATAAAATATATGTGTTTTGCAAACTACGATGTTATAAGTCCAGTTGCTTCTTAATCTAGCAGAGCTCAGTGAAACTCTTTGCTTACAGACATGCTCGTTTTTATTAATGTCACACTTGGTTTTCTCCACGTGAAAGACATAATTTCTTTCATCCTATTTACTAATCCCTTCAGATCCCTGTGAGGATCCAACAGAACAACTTTAAAAAATTAAAGGGTTTTCCTTCCCTTCACAAATAGGCACATGCTTACTTACACAGTAAGTTTAGAAAATCCACAATGCAAAAGAAGGTGGAAGGACAAAGAGAAAAAGACGCAGAAAGACTTCCTCTTCCAGCCAAGATGGACTTGCCCTCCCACCAAGACCAACGAGAAAAGTGAAACTGGATAGAACATTTGAGAAAACTGTTTTCGGGGATTGGAACACAGGCAGAACAGGACTGTGATATCTGAGAACAGGAAAACACAGGAGGCAAATCTCACACACACTTCTGTTTTCTGCCCAATGGCAGTTTCTTGACCACACGGAGAGGTAGAGACCTCCAAGAATGAGGCAATGTCACTGAGCTGAGAATCTTGCAGTGCTAAAATGTTGGGAGTTTATAGAATAAGGTACTGGAGAAGAGGGAACTACACAGAGGTGAGGCCTCAAAAGAGTATGCAAAAGTTCTCTGCACGTCTGTGGCAAGGGCTGGGGGGAGCGCATGCAGAAGGCAGGCTCCACAAGGCCTCTGCAGAGCGGCTGGCACTGCTGAGGGCTGACTGGAGACACCAGAGATCACACAAATTTGGGACACAGCAGAGTGGAGAGAACTCACCAAGTACACGAAGCACATGTTGTTGAGGTCCATGAGGATGGACCTTTCCTAGAGTAAGAGTCACAGTTTAAGTCTACAGGCAAAACCCTAATAAATAAGTACAAACAAACAAAGCCCCAGGCTTGACAGAAGCAAAAGGGTGGTCAAATAATTTAACTAGGCATCAAGACATTTAACAGAAATAAAGGTTAAAATATTACGAAAATGAAAGACTGAATTTATAAGAAGACTTAATTCTAAATGTGTACACATGAGAGCTTCAAAATACTTTAAGCAAAAACTGCTCAAGTAGACAGATCTAGAATTACAGTTGGAGATTTTAACATAACTTTCAATACATTGTAGGATAAGTAAAGTCAGTAAGGACACAGAAGATGTGGCTAATCACGGGATAACTGACATCTAAAGAACACTGAACCGGCCAGGCACCGTGGCTCATGCCTATAATCCTACAACTTCGGGAGGCCGAGGCAGGTGGATCACCTGAGACCAGGAGCTTGAGACCAGCTTGGCCAATGTGATGAAACCCCGTCTCTATTAAAAATATAAAAAGAATTAGCCAGGCCTGGTGGCAGGTGCCTATAATTCCAGCTACTCTGGAGGCTGAGGTAGAATCACTTGAACCTGGGAGGCGGAGGATGCAGTGGGCTGAGATTGCGCCACGGCACTCCAGCCTGCTGGGCAACAGAGCGAGACTCCATCTCCAAAAAAAAAAAAAACCCTGAACCAACATCTGCAGAATACACATTCTTTTCAAATGCACATGGAAATTTACTAAGAAAGTATGTTCTCCAACCATACTACGAATGAACTAGAAATCAGCAATAATAACTTATCTATAATACCTCCATGTAGTAGAAATTAAAAACAATACACTTTTAAATAACTCATGGGTCCATGAAAAGAAAAATCACAAGGGAAACTAGATAATATTTTGAATGGAATGAAAATGAAAACAAAATGTGTTGACTATAACTAAAACTAAAGTGGAATGAAGAGCTCTAACTCCCTTCTTAAGAAGCTATAAAACAAGAGGAAAGTAAACTGAAAATAGGTTAAATGGAGGAAAAAAAAA
The DNA here is from genome assembly GCF_003255815.1 of Theropithecus gelada. Taxonomy (NCBI): domain Eukaryota; kingdom Metazoa; phylum Chordata; class Mammalia; order Primates; family Cercopithecidae; genus Theropithecus; species Theropithecus gelada. The sequence continues at coordinate 186,741,937 of NC_037672.1, read as the reverse complement.
GATTGAAAATAAACGAAATAGAAAATGAAAAAAAGAGAAAATAAGTAATACAGAAACAAGCTTGTCCAACCTGAGGGCTGCATGTGGCCCAGGCCAGCTCTGAATGCAGCCCAACACAAATTCATAAACTTTCTTGAAACATTATGAGATGTTTTTGCCTTTTTTTTTTTTTTTTGGCTCATCAGCTTATCGTTAGTGTATTTTATGTGTGGTCCAAGACAATTCTTCTTCCTCCATTGTGGCCCTGGGAAGTCAAAAGACTGAATACCCCTGTACTGAAAGATCATTAATGATAAATGATCTTATAAAGATAAACAAATTGATAAACCTGCAGCTAGACTGACCGATCCAGGAAAAAATGGCAAAAACATAAATTACCAATATGAAGAGACTGCAATACAGATTAGATTCTACAGACATTAAAAGGATATTAAAGAAGTATTCTGGACAATTTTCTGCCAATAAATCCAACAACTTAGATGAAATGAAATTTTCTTAAGACACAAATTACCGGCCGGGCGCGGTGGCTCAAGCCTGTAATCCCAGCACTTTGGGAGGCCGAGACGGGCGGATCATGAGGTCAGGAGATCGAGACCATCTTGGCTAACACAGTGAAACCCCGTGTCTACTAAAAAATACAAAAAACTAGCCGGGCGAGGTGGCAGGCGCCTGTAGTCCCAGCTACTCAGGAGGCTGAGGCAGGAGAATGGCGCAAACCCGGGAGGCGGAGCTTGCAGTGAGCTGAGATCCCGCCACTGCACTCCAGCCTGGGCGACAGCGCGAGACTCCGTCTCAAAAAGAAGAAAAAAAAAAAAAAAAAAAAGACACAAATTACCAAAACTGACACAACAGAAAAATCTGAAAATCTCTCTTAAAAATTTTTAATTTTCCCACAAAAAACTAAAACCAAACCAAATGAAACCCTCTAGGTTCAGATGACTTCACTAGTGAATTCTATCAAACATGTAAAGAAGAAATCATACCCATCTTACATAGGTATTTCCAAAAACAGGGAAGGAGAGAGTACTTCCCATCTCATTTTATGACACCCAATATCACCTTGACACCAAAATCAAATAAAGACATTACAAGAAAAGGAAACAGAAGTCAATATCTCCCACCAACACCAATGAAGAAAGCTTAAAAAAAAAAATCATATCTAGCAAAATCCCGAAGGACAAGGCACCACAACCACGTGGGGTCTACCCTAGGGATGTAAAGTTACTTTAAAAGTTGAAAATGAGGCCGGGCGCGGTGGCTCAAGCCTGTAATCCCAGCACTTTGGGAGGCCGAGACAGGCGGATCACGAGGTCAGGAGATTGAGACCATCCTGGCTAACACGGTGAAACCCCGTCTCTACTAAAAAGTACAAAAAACTAGCTGGGCGAGGTGGCGAGCGCCTGTAGTCCCAGCTAGTCGGGAGGCTGAGCCAGGAGAATGGCGTGAACCCGGGAGCGGAGCTTGCAGTGAGCAGAGATCCGGCCACCGCACTCCAGCCTGGGAGACAGAGCGAGACTCCGTCTTAAAAAAAAAAAAAAAAATTGAAAATGAAACCAATGTAATTCACTGGCAGAAAGAAGAAAGCTGTATAATCATCTCAACAGATACAGAAAGAGGCATTTGACAGCATTAAACACCGTTATGATAAAAACTCCCAAGAATCAAAGTTTAAAAAGAATGTCCTCATTTTGATAAAGGTTTTCTCTGCAGATCCTACAGACGTCATACCATATGGTGGACTACTGAAAGCTTTCTGCCTAAGCTTGGGAACAACGCAATTATGCCCAATCTCATGACTTCTGTTCAACACTATGGAAGTCCTGGACAGTATAATAAACCAGTAAAAAGAAAGACAAGACATAAGGATTAGAAAGAAAGAGGTAAAACGATAGTCACAGGAAACATTGCAAATTTCTTAGTTTTCTATATAAACAAACCTCTAGAAGTAATAAGTGAAACAGACTTATCAGACTACAAAGTCGCCATACAAAAATCAATTGTATATCTACATACTGACAGCAAACAATTGGAAAATCAAATTCAAAAGTTCTATTGACAGTAGTGTAAAATTATAAAATACTTAAGAATAAATTTTTAAATAGGCATGAAAGACTGCTACATTGAAAATTATGAAATATTGAGGCCCAATATTAAGATGTTGCTTCTCCCCCAAATGATCTGGACTCAATACAATTCTCCGAGAAAATCCAACAGGTTTCACTGTAGAAATTAATAGTTAATAAGTACAAAGTTGCAGGACTCACACTACCAGATCTCAAGACTTCATGAAATTATAGCAATAAAGACAAATATATCAACAGAAAAACAGACAAACGTATCAACAGAACAGAGTCCAGAAATAGACCAATACATAGAAAGTTAATTGATTTTTTATGAAGATACCAAAGTGGATTAACGGAAAAAGGAAACAACAGTGGTAATGGAACAACTGGCTATCAAGATGTTAAAAAATAAATAAATAAATAAATCTTGAAATCGAACTCACACCATGCCAAAAATTAATTTGAGATGAATGACAGATTTAATGTAAAAACTAAAACTATGATGCTTCTAAAAGAAAATGCAGAATATTTTCCTGACTTTGGGGTAAGCAAAGATCTCTTAGATCAAAGAGATAAGGCAGTAACCATAAAAGGAAAAAAAATAAACTGAGCTTTATAAAAATTAAAAGCTTCTGACCATTCTGGCTAACATGGTGAAATCTAGTCTCTACTAAAAATACAAAAAATTACCCAGGTGTGGTGGCGGGTGCCTGTAGTCCCAGCTATTCGGGAGGCTGAGGCAGGATAATGGCGTGAACCTGGGAGGTGGAGCTTGCAGTAAACTGAGATTGAGCCACCGCATTCCAGCCTGGGTGACAGAGTGAGACCCCGTCTCAAAAAAAAAAAATAAAAATAAAAAAATAAAATAAAAGCTTCTGCTCATCCAAAAACCACCATTAAGAAACCGAAAAGGTAAAACTCAGACTGAGAGAAAAGACTGATAACACCATCAACTCTTGGCAAGGATGTAACTGGAGCACTAATTCATTCTTGGTGGGAGGGTAAAATGGCATAACCACTTTAGAAAATTTGGGGCAGTTTCTTATATAGTTAAACATTCACCTATCCTTTGACACAGCAATTCCACATCTACATATCTACCCTACACATTTACCCTAATTTTAGAATTGATTTGCCATTTCAAAAGCAATGATTCTTCCAGAACATTGGCTTTATACCATTCCATATTTTTATAAATTTTTTAAGTTACCATAATTTATGAAGATTCAAAATGCAACTTGCCAAGGTTTAAAAGAGAAAAAAAAAGTATACAAAGAACTAAACGGAAAACAGGCTGGTTAAGTGTGGTTGGGTCAGTTTATTTCTAGCATCATTTACAGGCTACCCTGATGTTGTATTTAAAATTTTCATTAACTTCAGAGTTCACAAAATAACGATTTTTTTCCTGTGAAGATACTTCCTTTAAGAGACAACTGACTTCTACAATTAAAATGTATACATGTTCAAAGAAAATAACTTGCAAAATATTATTTGGTTGAAAAACATTTACATTAGGCCTTTAAAATTATGCATCAGAATCTCCGGCTATTAAGCAGTCTAATGATGCCTACTAAGTCAGAGAGTTATAATTCTCTCCTGTGCTTTATTCTGATAATGAAGTAAAGGCATCAGTACCATCTACTGTGCTGAAGAATAAATGGAATTTACAACTGTAGGTAATATTTAAGCACTTTAAGACAAATATGAATATGTCATAAATTTCTAACTAGGAAAATATTTTCAATGAGATCTCAAGAAATGTTAACTTTTTTCAGAATAGAGTACTGAAAACTGACTCACCAACAATATCAAGCTGGGTTTCTTCATCTTCTTCTCTTTTTCTCTTCTTATCTTTGCTCTTTTTCTTCTTACTACCGGACATAATTTATACAGATGAGTTTAGGTATATTGATTTGTATGATAAATAAATATAAGATTGAAACCTGGAAGTCTTCTAAGCTGTTTCATTTATAAATTACTGATTTAGGATGACTTACATTGCTATGCCCTCTTAAATACAGTACTGAGAGGTTGCTTCAGGCTTTATACATATTACTTTAGAGTTCAAAGCAGATTGCAGAGCCACACGGCCAGATTTTAAATCCTGATTCTGTAACTTCTTAGCTCGGTGATTTTTGGAAAAGGTACTGAATCTCTCTGAGACTGTTTCCCCACTTACAAAATTAGGATAATAACTTAAACTAACTCTTAAGGTTACTGTGAGGATTAAGAGGTAATATGTACGTTCATACATTGCTGGTGCAAATGTAAAATGGTGCAGCATCCGCAGAAAACAGTTTAGGGTTCCTCAAAAAGTTAGAGTTAACATACGACCCAGCAATTTGACTCCTAAGTATGTATACCCAAGGGAAATGAAAACATACACCCCCAAAAATACTTACATAAGAATATTCACACTAACATTAGTCACAACAGCCAAAAACTAGAAACAACCCAAATGTTCATCAACTGATGAATGGATGAACAAACTGTGTTACATCCACACAATGGAATACTACACAGCCATAAAAAGGAACAAGTGCTACAACAATGATGAACCTCAAGAATGTCGTAAGTGAAAGGAGCCAGATACAAAAGGCCACATGTTGCATGATTTCTTTCTTAGGAAATATTCAGAATAGGCAATTTCACATAGTCAGCAGATTAGAGGTTGCCAAGGACTAGGAGAAGGGGAGGATGGGATGTGACTGCTTTAATGGGCAGGAGGAGGTTTCCTTCTGGGATGACGAAAATGCTGAGCAACTAGACAGTGGTGAACCTCTTGAATATATACTAACAACCACTGACTGTACAAAAGGGTGAATTTTATAATTATGAATCACATCTCAATAAAAAAAGAAAAAAACAAGGGCGATTTGAAAAAAGTTAATGTGCCTACCATTTCTTGGCGCATTGGAAGTGCTACATAAGCATTAATTATGATTATTACGATAATCTTAAGACACTTCTGTCTGCATTTTCATCATAAAGTTTTCAGAAAATACCTCTCCTCTCCTCCCAGGAAATTCACAAAGTAAAAATCTCACATTCATTCCGGATAAACCTGCCATTTATTCTGCCATCTTCATGAGGCCAGATTCCTAGACAGGGTTCTCAAGGGCAGTGGCTTCAACTCACTCCCTGATACCTTCTTTCCATTTCGCCTAAAAATGTCAAAACCTCTGTTTATCACAGAGACCAGGGAGAAATGCTCAACATTTGTATGTACAGTCAACCTTGGGCAAATTTGCCAGTTAAAAAAGAAGCGGGGATATGAGTGCACAGGTATTTTTCCCTAAAAAGCTAATAAATTATCACTACCACCTCCTCCTCATATTTGGCTCAATTTGTTTACTGTATATATGTACTCTCATTTAATCCTCACAGTCTTCTAAAAGTATAAACAATCGTCTGAAAGTATAAATGTGTAAACGGAGGTTCAAAGATATTTGATCTTTTAATGAGTAAATGGAAGTTCAGACATATTAACCAATTTGCCACAAATTACAAAATTAGTAAATGACAAGAGTGCAGGTTCGAGCCCATATCCCTATCAAAGCCCATATACACCTCAACCACTGTGTGATTCATTCTCGTTTCACTCTACATATTACATTAGAAAAAACTAATCAAGAACTTTTCTAGAAAGAAAAGAGACAATGGAGAAAATAATAATCCCTAATAAAGGAAATTATTATCACAAACTACGAGATCAGACTAATGCAGACCCACCAGGCAGAGGCCTGGAGACCCAGACTCGTGGGTAGGGGCCACGGGTCACCCGCCGTCTGCCCTGTTTCCAGGGCCGTCCGCGCGGGAGGCTGTCCCTCTCTGCACAGGCGCCGGGAACCGCGGCCCGGCCTCCGTCCAGCCCGGACAGGGGCCAGGGCGAAGCCTGGGAGGCCACAAAGCCGGCCCTCCGCGCCACGGCTTCCACCGGACTCGCGGGGCTGGAGTGCGTCCGAAAAGAACGGAGGAGGTCCCCGCCCGAGCTGCCGGACCCACCTCTTCGCCTTGGTTCCCTTGAGCACCAGTTTGGTAGACTTCACGTAGGAGTACTCGGCCATGGCTCCGGGAGACTTCTGCGCGGAGAGGCTGAAGCCGGCTCAGGACGAGTATGCGACCCGGAGCAGCACCTGGGCGGGGAAGAACATAAGTGGAGGCGAAGTAAACACTGCCTGACAGCATCCGTTTCTCCAGAGCCCGCCTCCGTCTTCACCCGAACGGTGAATGGCTGAGAGCTCCACTTCCGGGTTTCTGCCAGGGAAACTACGGTGGCCGCAGAGGGCCGAAAGCTGTCCGCGCGCAGCTGCTCCCTGGCGCCCTCTCGAGGAACCCCTGAGGATTCGCGCCTCCCGAGGGGAGGAAAGCCCGCCCGAGGCTCTGAGGGCTGGCGGCCTGGCTGCGGTCTCCGCGGGGGCGGGAAGCGGCCCCGGCTGCCCTCGCTGTCCTGCGGCGGCGCGGCTGAAAGCGCGGGCCACTCGTGCGCGCGTCACTCGGGGCTGTGCGTAGCGCGACGGTGTGTGCAGGAAACAAGCAGGAAATACCCTAAAATAGAATTAAGCGCTACGTTGCGGGCCGCGGACGTCGCGAGTGCTGTGGGAATGTGGGCTGAGGTGGAGAGTTATGGTGGCGCGTGTTACAGGCCCAGGGGTCAGGAGAAGCCTAATCGTGGAGGCGGCATCTGAGGAGGGTCTTGAACGCTGGGCAGGCTTTTGCCTGACGGAGATGGAGGAAGCGAGTGCTGTCTGATGGAGGAAACAGGACGGAGGCGTGGAAGGAGCCGTGCAGCGCTGGTGTGAGGAGCAGCGAGCAGGCCAGGCCTGTAAAGCAGAGTGATGGGAACCTGGATGGAGAGGGCAAGTCGGGGTCCTGTGGTCGCTGAAGAATTTGAATGAAATCAGTAAACAGGTGAGAGGAATCAATCGCAAGAGCATGGGATGAAACGAGGCGTTGTCCACGGTGATTCCTGTGCAGCGGTGGGTATTATTAATCACGTATGTGACACCAAAACCACCCCACTCAAGTTGTGGCTCTTGCCCTAAAGTAGAAAACAGAGACCAGTTGGGTTCCAAGCATCCACGAAGATCTTATTAAACTCGTGATCCCTGGTGGCACCATCGACTCAGGACTGGCCCATCTCAAACCTGACTCAGAAACGAAACCGTCACAGTGTGCAGAGATGAGCGTCCTTACCCGCGATCATAACGTATTTTCCGGTGTTTTCACAGTGCTGCGCTTCCTAATCCCCACTCCACGGCAATCCACATGCGGTGATGCCCAGAGGCATTAGCAAGGAGACACACAGGGGCTCTTCACGTTGGCTTTCCAGGGTTTTGATGAAAATCTCAATTTCCTCATCTCTTATATTGTGGTTAGTAATAGTATCATTTAGGGTTGAAGAATTAGATGGTACGAATTATATAGGGTGTTTATTATAACCTACATGGAAAATGCCTAGGAGATGTTAGCTATCCTCATCACCAACATCGTTACTTGATGGTTATAATCAGACAGGAAGGCCGACACCAAGAAAATGGATACATGCTCTGGGGGAATGAATGTGGAGAGATCAGAAAGTCAAGAACAAAGCCATACAACATGTCTACAGTAAAGGGATAGAGAAAAGAGAGTCTATAAAAGAAGAAATGAAACAGAGTTAGAGTAAAATTTTAGAAATCGAAGCTCAGGAGAATTTCCAGAAAGGGTAATATTTAATATCGTAGAAGTTTAGGAGCACAAGATGGAAAAAACGCCTTTGGGGAAGCTCCATTTCTGATAGAGAAGTAGACAGAAAGTCAGCTTGATGCAGCGACTAGGTGAAGAAGCCCTGGCTGCTTGCATGGGGAAATAAATAAGGGATGGAATATGCCATATTTCTGGGTTTCTTTCTTTCTTGCCCAGCCTCTGTATATGCACAGAGTTTGGTGAAAACTTACAAAAAATAAAAATGAAACCAATTTCGTGTGTAGACTCAAATACAATGCTTTGTGTTAGAATCAAGATAAATTCATGCCTCTTCGTTCTATTCTCACCATCAGTTTTGAAATTAAACATCAGCTTTTCTTCTTCATTAAAATCATTTTCAACCCTTCCCAGGTGTTGGTGGTTTTGGGGAGTTACATAAGCAGTCAGGTCTTGATAAGTAGAGGAGGAGGGAACAGACACTTTCAGCAAAGGCAGAATTCTGAAATTCTGCTCATAGTTTTTTCCAGTAACTTTCCTATGTTTGTGAGGTTATTCAGTCATAAAGATCTTAGTGAAATTTTTTTCAGGCTTTACTAATCATAATAATCACTGTGGACATTTGTTTAAAATGTGTAATCCCAGGCCTCTCACCTGGAGGTTCTGATTCAGGAGATCATAGATGAGACTCAGAATACATGTGTTTGACATATATCACAAGTGGTTCTTAGCAAATTTGGGAAACTAACCAGGAATTTATGTTTTTATGACTGGCAGCTAGAAAAGGTTCCTAGAGTCTTTGCTTTTTGAAAATAAAATATTTCTTTTTTAAAAGGAAAATTGCATGACTAGATACAACATTTGTACATGTGGCACATGTACTATACTGTGCTTTTGTCATATTTACAGTTAAAGATGTGTAAGAACACTCAGAAAAAGTATATATTAAATGAAAAGAGGGGTAAGTCAGGGTGGGGGAGAAACGTGAGGCATGTGCTTATTGTTGCCAAAAGGCTGAAAAGCCAGAATGATAGCCATCTAAGGTCACAAATAGCACATTGTAAGTTGAGGGAGCTTCATAATCATGTCTGAAACCTTTGATACACTCAGTTGTAAACAGTGGCTTCGGACAAGATTTGAGGGAGAAACCAACTATGCTTTAAAGTGTTCGTTTAAAAGGCTTTAATTAAAGGAAATTCTTTGCATTTACTTGAGCTAATTTAACTTCAGGACTTTAACAAACTACTAGCCCTTAACCTCTTAAAAATTGTCTTTCAGTTCAAATGAAAGTTTAAGGTGGCCTTTATGTTCGATTGGTATACTTGTGCAAAGACTTAACAGCAAGGTACTATACATTTCTAAATGTTTACTTCTTAATTTTGCTGGAAGAAATATACTACTCAATTGATTATTTTTAAAGCAAAGTAAAACAATTTATTTTGACAAGTGACACTGTATTTTCCCAGTTTTATGGCAGCAAAGATTAGGCTTAACATCACTAATTATTAGAGAAATGCAAATCAAAACCAAAACGACATACCATCTTACACCAGTCAGAATAGCTACTATTAAAAAATCAAAAAACAACAGATCTTGGGAGGCTGTGGACAAAAGGGAACTTTTACACATACTACGTGCTAATGTAAATTAGCTCAGCCACTGTTGAAAGCAGTTTGGAAATTTCTCAAAGAATTTAAAATAGAATTACCATTCAAGCCAACAATTCCATTACTGGTGTATAACCCAAAGAAAATCAGTTATTGTACCAAAAAGACATATGCACTTGCATGTTCATCGCAGCACTATTCACAATAGCAAAGACATAGAGTCAGTCTAGGTGCCCATCAACAGTGGATTGGATCAATAAAATGTGGTACATCTACACTGTATTATTAGGCCATTCTTGCATTGCTATGAAGAAATACCTGAGGCTGGGTAATTTATAAGGAAAAGAGATTTAATCGGCTCACAGCTTTGCAGGCTGTACAGGAAGCATGGTGATGGCATCTGCATGGCGCCTGTGGAGGCCCCAGGGAGCTTTTACTCATGATGGAAGGCAAAGAGGGAGTAGGCACATCACATGGCCAGAGCAAGAGCAAGAGACAATGGGAGGGGGGGTAAATACCACACACCCTTACACAACCAGATCTTGAAAGAATTCACTATCACAAGGATGGCATCAGGCCATGAGAGATCCACCCCCATGACCCAAACACCTCCTACTAGGCTCCACCTTCAACAATGAGGATTACATTTCACCATGAGATTTATAGGGGCCACTTTCCAAACCATTTCATACACCGTGGAATACTATGCAGCCATAAAAATAACAAAATCATGTCCTTTGAAGCAACATGGATGCAGACGAAGGCCATTATCCTAAGTGAATTAATACAGGAACATAAAACGAAATACCACATGATCTCATTTATAAGTGGGAGCTAAACACTGGGTACTCATGGACATAAAGATGGAAAGAATACACACTGGGACTACTAGAGGGGAGAAGGAGGAAGGCAAGGTTTGACAAACTTAACTATTGGGTACTATGCTCATGTATTAATCTGTTCTCACACTGCTATATAGAACTACCCGAGACCGGGTAATTTATAAAGAAAAGAGGTTTAACTGAGTCACAGTTCCACAGGCTGTACAGGAGCATGGCTGGGAGGCTTCAGGAAACTTACAATTATGGCGGAAGGTGAAGGGGGAAGCAAGGCACGTTCTACCACGGTGGCAGAAGAGCAAGTGAGCCAGGGGGATGTGCCATATGTTTAAACCATCAGATCTCATGAGAACTCATGTACCATCATGAGAACAGCAAGGGGGAAATCTGCCCTCATGCGCTAATCACCTCCCACCGGGTCATTTCCCCTACATTGGGAATTACAGTTCGACATGAGATTTGGGTGGGGACACAGAGTCAAACCATATCAAATCAGCATCTGGATGATGGGATCATTCATACCCCAAAACTCAGCATTATGAGATGCAACAAACTGGCACATGTACCCCTGAATGTAAAACATAAGTTAAAATTATTTTCAAAATAAATTAATAAATGAATAAAAATATGATTAAATTAAAATTAAAAATTTGAATTAAAAAATTTGAGAGTGATTTCCGCTTGACAGTTATGTAAGTTATGTAAATGGAAACAGTGAGTTCTGTAGGATTCGGATCAATTGCATTATCTGTACTAAGTTGATGTCCGGTTGTTTGTATGAAAAGAAAAGAGGAGAAACTTATAGATCTAACAGGAAAAAAAATGGACAAATTTTTATGATAGCAAAAAGAAGAATGGAGGAAATAGGACTGAGGTTATAGTCATTGATAGATATTAATAGACAACTAAGTCAAAAGCCAGTGGTTGCAGAAAATATTGATTAATTTTGTTTTATTGCAGTCAGACAACAAAATTCTATGCCCTGCCTCCAGAGAAAAACCTTTTAGCCCTGTAATTATCTTTATTCCAAGCACCATTCCGTTCATTAAGTAGTGTATAGGGTGATTAATATGTGAATTATTCACAGAATTAAGGCAGAAGTTTTGAGTATTTCAGGATGATATTAATAGTATAGTCAATGAACTAAAATAAAATTTGACTAGAGGTGTGATCTTGTTAGATTTGGCAACCCAAAGTTGACAAATTTATTAATAAAATAAACTTTCATTGATGATTAATTTACAATTAGTAGACACACTGTTTCTTCTTCTTTCCCTTTCTCATTGATTCATTCATTTGTTCATTCATTCCTACAGAGCAGTGACTTTCATTCTAAGATTCCCAGAATCCTGAGGAATTCTTGAATGTCATCATGGGGAGCCAGGTGTGGGGATTCCCAAAAGTTGTATTTAATACTTGAAAAATCTCGAAAAGTTATATATTTACACCAGAGAAAGCTATACAGGTTTTAAGTTATATATATAGTTGAACACTTTTTATTTCTATCCAGAACTAAGTCATTAGAGTTAGTAACGTTGATTATTTCATACTGATCTAATGGGTAACCTTTATATATCATTGATTAATTATTAACAAAATAAGAATTCCCCCCAAATTACAAAATATATTTTGTGGGTTTTTCTTAAGGCTTTTGAAATATAAAATCAGAGGAGAGGATTAAAAGTAATCCTTGATGGTTAAAAAGGCAGGGAACTACCAACTTAGAAAACTGTATGAAAACAGCAAGATATATACATGGCCCTCAGACCAGCTGCCTGTTTTAATAAATAAAGTTTTATTGGAGCACATCCATGGATCTATGGTGCTTTCCTGCTACAATGGTAGAGTTGAATGGTTGATGTAGACACCTTATGGTTTGCAAAGCCTAAAATATTTATCATCTGGTCCTTTACAGCAAAGGTGAACCCAGTTTTAGAACATTCACTTTACAAATTAAGATACAGGGGATGCTGCCTTAACTGACCTCTATTTAACTGATTTGCAGTCAGCACTTTCTGGTACCCCTGTACAACTTACTGACTGATGTCCACTGCAAACTGAAAGCCTTTGAGTTACTTTTAATGCCTGTACATTTCTCTTTCCATTACAGAAATTGTATATTTTCTAAGAGGAACCTGTGTTCATTCCTAAATATATTTACACCGTTTGTTCTTGTTCTTGTAGTTATGTAATTTAATTAAATATTATGTTGGGAGGCCAAGGCGGGCAGATCACGAGGTCAGGAGATCGAGACCATCCTGGCTAACACGGTGAAACCCGGTCTCTACTAAAAATACAAAAAATTAGCTGGGCGTGGTGGCGGCACCTGTAGTCCCAGCTAGTCGGGAGGCTGAGGCAGGAAAATGGCAGGAACCCGGGAGGCGGAGCTTGCAGTGAGCCGAGATCTCGCCACCGCATTCCACCCTGGGCGACAGAGCGAGACTCCGTCTCAAAAAACAAAAAAAAGATATTATGTAAACTGAGAAAATGAGTATAACAAGAGTAGTATTGTTGTTTCTCTGAGAAATAAAGTAAATGTGTTGGAAAAATGAGACACTCAAACAGTTGCTGCCAGCTTAACTGTTGGCAAGACAACCAGAAACAAATGGGAAAAATTGTATAATCTCGGATTTCAGACTGCTTTACCCAGTTGTCTTCACAGAAAGTGAACAAGAAATCAATGACAACATATTATTGGCATAGTTTCTACAAGAAACTCCACTCAGTGAATCTGTGCAAGGCTTTGACCTTGTCATCAAAACACTGGCAAATTTATTTACACATGTCTTTTAAATTAAACTTTTAAGGACTTACATCTAATACTTCTTATGATTCCTCCATGTAACTTAAATTTGTGATTAATCTATTTATTACTGGTCCCGATCTTATTGAATAAGGGGTTTCTACCGTTTTTGCTAACCAAAAGTTTACTTTGATGAAGATGGAATTATAAATACAATAATTCAAGTTTAAAGAATTTGTAACAGAGGCCAGGCGCCTTGGCTACCGCCTGTAATCCCAGCACTTTGGGAGGCCAAGGCGGGCGGATCACGAGGTCAGGAGATTGAGACCATCCTGGCTAACACGGTGAAACCCCGTCTCTACTAAAAATACAAAAAATTAGCCGGGCGTGGTGGCGGTGCCTGTAGTCCCAGCTACTCGGGAGACTGAGGCAGGAGAATGGTGGGAACCCGGGAGGCGGAGCTTGCAGTGAGCTGAGATCAGGCCACTGAACTCCAGCCTGGGCGACAGAGCGAGACTCTGTCTCAAAAAAATAAAAAAATAAAAAAAAAACCATAAAAATAAAAAAAGAAATAGTAATAGAATGGTAATGATTAATACAATTTAGTATGCCTAAAAATCACTTGAAAAGCTTACTAACAATGCAAATTCTTGTGTCTTACGCCTGAGATTTTGATTCAGTACGTCTAGCATGGGACATAGGAATCTGTATTTTTAAGAATGTTAAAGGAAAATTGCTTAAAATAGGGTAAATTATGACTTACAAATATAAAGTGAACACTTGTCTAAGATTTTTATTTAACTCATTTATTTAATGAGGGAGCCAGTAAGATGTTATAATGAGTTTTATGGAAAATTAAAAGAGCCACACATATCTAGGTACTAAGGAACACTGAAATAAATTTGCTTGATAGGTTCAAAACTGACTTCTTGATGGAAGGTGGAAAAAGGAAAATTAATTATACTTCCACCAAAATCAATCATTTGCATATCTATAGAGAGTATTTGCATTACTATCAGTAATCTACAACTAACAGAATTACCAATAACAAAGAAAACAAAAGTCACAGAGATCCTATAGAAACAGATAACCCAGGTTATTCTAGACAAGGCTGAGATTTCCATTTTCTCCTGAAACAAGTTGCTCAAGCAATTCAAATACAATGAAGGTGGTCAGTGGGTAACAGCTGGAGAAATCATTTTCCAACCTGTAATCAAGACTGTTGAATTACTTCCTTCACTAGAAAGAATAAAATATTACCACATAAATTTGTATAATGATAATGGCCCACTATGAATGCTTTGGTGTTCTTAATTTTCTTAAGATTTATTAATATTTCTGAAGTAACTACTAAATGCCAAGTAATATATTTTCTAATTTAATCTTTCATTGACTTTTACTTCCACTTCAGTTGAGCTACTCACTTTCATGGCTGTAAACTTAACTTTTCAATAACTTAAAAATTGATTTCTAATGTTATAAACTCTAATGTTCCACTCTGTGACCTGCTCTTTCAGACTCTCTTCCTTACTGCCAATTCACTTTCTCTTCTGTCTCTTCAAGTGCCCCAGTATCTTGATTCTTCCATTTTCTTTTTTCTATTTTTTTTTTCAAGTAGACACATGGTAATTTCACATGTTGATGGGGTACAATGTGGTATTTTGATGCATGACACATTGTTAAAACCTCTCCTCCCTATCTTTCCCAGTCCGGAAACCACTCTTCTACTCTCTATTTCTATTAGATCAGTGTTTTTAGATTTCACATATTAATGAGATCATGTGCTATTTGTCTTTCTGTGGTTAGCTTATTTCACTTACCACAATGTCCTCTATGCTCATTCATGTTGTCACAAGTGACACAATTTTCTCCTTTTTTTATGGCCAAATGTGCACATGATATAGTTTGGATATTTGTCCTCACCCATATCTCATGTTATATTGTAATCCCCACTGTTAGAGATGGGGCCTGGCAAGAGGTGTTTGGTTCATGGAGGTGGATCCCTTATGGCTTGGTGCTGTCCTCATGATAGTGAACGAGTTCTCAAGCTTCCGGAGGCCTCCCCAGAAGCAGATGTTGGCACTATGCTTCCTGTACAGCCCACAGAACCAGGAGCCAATTAAGTCTCTTTTCTTATAAATCACCCAATCTCAGTTATTTCTTTATAGCAATGCAAGAATGGCCAAATACAGCAAATATGTCACATTTTCTGTATTCATTCATTCATTGATGGACACTTAGGTTGATTCTAGGCTATTGTGAATAGTGCTGTAATAAACACGAGAGTGCAGAAATCTTTTTGACATACTTATTTAATTTTCTTTGAATATATACCCAGTAGTGGGATTGCTAGATTATGTGGTCAGTCTATTTTTACTGTTTTTAAACGTTATATTGTTTTCCATAACAATTGCTCTAATTTACATTTCCACCAACAGTGTATGAACATTCCCCTTTTTTCACATCCTTGCCAGCATTTGTTATTTTTTGACTTTTTCATAAAAGGCATTCTAAGCGGGGTGAGATGATATCGCACTGTGAGTTTGACTCGCATTTCTCTGATTATTAGTGATGACGAGCATTTTTTCATATACCTGTTGGTGATTTTTATGTCTTATTTGGATAAATGTCTATTCAGCTCTCTTGACTATTTTCTAATCCAATTATTTGTATTTTTGCTATTGAGTTGTTTGAGTTTTCTATAAATTTGGGATATTAACCCCTTATCAAGTGAATAGTTTGCAGATATTTTCTCCCATTTTGTAGGTTGTCTCTTCACTTTGGTGATTGTTTCCTGTGCAGTGCAGAAGTTTTTATTTGGTGTAATCCCATTTGTTTATTTTTGCTTTTTTTTGTGCATGTCTTTTGATGTCTTTTCTAAAAAGTCCTTGTCCAGGCAAATGACATATAACATTTCACCTATGTTTTCTTCTACTAGTTTCATAGTTTGGGGTCTTACATTTAAATGTTTAATTTATTTTGAGTTGATTTTTGTATATGATGAGAGATACGGGTCTACTTTCATTCTTTTGTATGTGGCTATTCACTTTTCCCAGCACCATTTATTGAAAAGACTGTCTTTTCCCTATTGTATGTTTGCACCTTTGTCAAAAATAAGTTGCTGTAAATGTGTGGATTTATGCCTGGGCTCTCTATTTCTGTTCTACTGGTGTATATGCCTTTTTTTATGCCAATACCATGCTGTTTTAGTTAGGATAGCTTTGTAATATATTTTGAAATTAGATAGTGTAATACCTCTAGCATTGCTCTTGTTGCTTAAGATTTATTTGGCTATTTGGGGTCTGTTTCATTTTTTTGAAATACTTTGTAAATAATTTGTGCATGTTTTTAAAATGTTTTGTAGAATTTGTCAGTGAAAACCATCAGGTCATGAACTTTTCTTTCTTCTTCTATTTTTTTTGAGACAGAATCTCACTCTTTTGCTGAGGCTGGCATCCATTTGATTTTTTCCCTTTAAATTCTTTGTTGAATTTCTCATAAATTTCCCTATTGTTTCTCTGTACTGTGTTGAAGTTCACAGATGTTTTTTAAAAACAGCTATTTGAAATTTTTTGTCTTGCCACAGCATTCATTTGCATGTCTTTAGGTTCAGTTGCTGACACCTTGTTTTCTCCATTTGGTGAGGTAGTTTTTCCTAAGCTATTCTTATTTTTTGTAGATGTATATCTGTCTACACATTGATGAATTAAATATTTATTTCAGTCTTCTCAGTCTGGGTTTGTTTTTGACTGTTTCTCCATGAGTTTGTTTAGAAATTCTGTATGGATTTCCATTATATTCCATTTTATCATTAGGAGGTGCCCAAAGCAAAGGTTAGACATTAAGTCTTGCAATGGAACTTCACCACTGATTCAATGTAACTGGATGGGCCCATGGGTGAGCCACAGAAAGGCTCTTGGCTGTGGGGGAGAACAAGTCAGGCCATCAAATCTGGACAGTGTGTGTATCATGTTTCCCACAGCGTGGTGCCCATAAACAACCTCTCTGGTGTAATGTTTCCTCTGGTAGGAATGGCTAGCCACTGCTAAGTTTCACATAATGGGTATTGCTAACCCAACCCCTCTCTATGTCCCTAGCATGCCTCAGGTGGATCAACTCTGTTGACACTCATGGTGCTGCTTGTGGGCCGCTGCAGGAGTGAGTCTACTATGAAGGGACTCAGTATGGTGGAAAAAAAATATTCAACTTCTGCGCACTTTATTCAGTGTAAAAACTGTGAGTTCAGGAGGACTTTCTGCATATAATACCATAATGTCCTGGGGGAGGAGTATCACAGTCACAGAGTATTGGTTCCCTTACTGTCCAAGGATGGTTTTACTCATCTTTGCAGTCCAAAGGGGCTTCATAGACTCACTCATGTATTCAGGGTTCATTAGCTCTTGTAAAGGTAATTTCATATGTGGATAGTTGTTCATACAGATGTGTTCATAGGGCCATGATAACTGGAGAGATCTACACTACCTTATTCTGCCCCAATCCTTCCCTTTTCCAACAAGTTTGCCACCTCCCAGTTTTCTTTTTTTCTTAACCAGACTAAGTTTAGCCTTTTAATCCTTCACTCTCCTCCACTTCTAATGCCATTGCTTCTTTGTATGCTTATTGTATCTTCCATGCTATATGACTTTCAACTGGTTACTTACAGTATGTAAGTTTTAATATCCTGTAAAAGGGGGATAATAATAGCATCCATTTGATAGGGATGTTAAAAATATTAAATGGCACTGTCCATGTTAAATAACTTTTTGAGATATATTGAGATGTTTCTGTATTTCCTTGTTCTGGCCTTCTTGTTGAACCAGAGGAATCTATTGCCATGAAAAGCAATAAAACTGTGACAGTAGAAATTAAAAGTGAGTAGGAACTTATTTAAAAATCATCATTCTCCTTTTCAATGCAAAAATAAGAACTAGAAACTTTTAATAAGGCAATAATCTGAAGAAATAACTTATGGAAGAGAACATGGGTTTTTTAATCCTAAAGGGTTCTTTTATATATTCAAGGTCAAGATTGGCTGCCTTGAAAATCCTACTAAAATTTCAATGTAAGTTTTAGAGAGGGAGGAAAGAGTCAAAGAAAATATTGCACTGGAAAAAGTTAAACAAGTAAGGAAGATATTACTCAAGCTATTGCAACAGGGGAGAGAGGCCAGAACCTATTCTGAACTCAACTCCCCTGATACAAAGGGCAGTGGTAGTTTTGAAAGTGAGGGTAAGGGGGCAATCATAGGCCACCTGTTTTTGCTAACTGTCTTTTCTCAAAGGAAAAATAAACTTCCTTTTATTTTTATGACATAAGGTAATTTTTACAACTTGGAGCAAGATTAGGCTCTTACTCTCTCATGGAGACTGGGAAATAAAGTGTTATCTTTCTGGAGGATTACATTGGAAAGTGAGGGCTCCCAGATCCTTGAAAAGGGAAATTTTCTGCTTACAAGTTACACATGCCACTTCTACCTACATTTCACTGGCCGAACAGGTCACATGTCTAAATCTGACCCTTCCTTCAATAGGACAGAAATGTATAATCTTCTAGGAGATAGGGCCACTGCAGAAGGAAGACCAGATAATGGGAGAATGGTAATATAATCTACCACACTGACCACAGTGAAAACATCAGTAATCCCCAGATTAAACCCAGTCTTCTAGGACACTTAGGTTGATTCTAGGCTATTGTGAATAGTGGAATAATAAAAAATAAAGAGACTAGCCCCTTTATTTTTTGCAGAGAAGCTAGACAATTCACAGTAACTTATGGCCTAGGAAATTTTATTTCTTGATCAACACAACTCTTTATAGATGCTCGTGGTCCAAAAATGCAGATTCCTAATCATCCCCAAGAAGGGATCCATTGCAAGGTAACCTGGGAGGGAGTTTAGGATTGTTCTGAGGCACTGGAAACCAGTGAAATTCACTTGTAAGAGGGTAGTGAAAGGGAGTCCACATGGTTTGATCCCTGCATGTGCTGGATATAACTTGGTCTTCATTACGTTGCACCACCTTTGGTGTCAGAGAGAACTGGATTGGAATCCAGTCCCATCACTCATTATGACATGATGGTAAATGTGGTTTTAACTCGTCTGAGCCTCAGTTTGCTCATCTATAAAAGATGGGGTTGTTATGAGGCTTGCATAAGGTAAGTGTGTAAAAATCTGGGAATAATGCCTGTAATTTAAAAGACGGGATTGTGATGAGGCTTCAATAAGGTAAGTGTGTAAAAATCTAGACACAATGCCATTAATTTTGTAATTGATCAATATATGGAGAAGGAAGATTATTTTTCTCTCATTTAATTTTTAGAACAAGTTTATAAAATTGGTATTATTCATATTTTTGAGATAAACAAAGGATCAGTAAGTTTAAATAAATCACCATAGTCACAGAGCAGTTCACAATATATTGACTGGATAATTGCTAGTGAAAAGTAGCAACGATGATCATACGGAAAATCTTGTGTTAGGTGGTGGTTTTCTTTTACATCAGCCTCTTCATTTGTTGAAACCATAGATTCTAAGTTGCTCTATCAAAGTGATCATTAGAAAAACATAATGTACTGAGTGTATAAATTTTAGAAAATTTCCTTTGTTAGTCCTGTTAATTTGATCGAATATGTGCATTTTGAATTATGAATATAAATATGAGTATGTACTGATATATGAAATATGACTTGACATCACAGAGTAACCTTAGGTCATGGCAGTGTTTTTCTCTGAAAGCACCTGCAGAAATGTGTCTTCTTTCTAGTTTCCAAAAAGCTCAGAGGCCATGGGGAAAGGGGGGTGTTTGACTGTCAGATAGTGCATGAGGTACATTAGGATACAGCAATTTCATCATAATTCATATTCATAATTCACAATGAGGAAACCTGAAAGTTGCTACCAGCTACCAATAAATGAAAGGTGGGGCGGGGTCGCTGGGGGCGCGGCTTTGTGAGTCGGTGCCTGGACTCCCACATCACAAACGGAGCGGCAGCGCGCGGAGGGAACTCAAAGCCTGACTGGTTCTTCCTTAAGCTGGACGCGAGCTGGTTGGCAGGGCAACCGGCCTTCAGTGGGTGGCCTTCAGTTAGTGCCTTCAGTGGGTGCCTCAAGGTGGTGGCATTTGGTTGCCTTTGCTGGGGAGAGGTGGCAGGTGCTAGCTCTGCAGCCGTGGGGGCAAGCGAAGGCCCGAGCTGCTCGAGAAGAGCGGAGGTGCCCCATGGGGACCACGCTGACCTGTCGCATGTGCACCAAAGCCAGCCCCTGGCAGGGCCGGCGGGGCGTTCTGCGGGGCCATCCTGTGGCTCTGACATCTGTGAGTGGGCGGCCAGCAAAGGCACAGGCCCCAGCACAGAGGAGCAGAGACGCCCAGAACACGCTGGTCCCATGTCAGCCCCCAGCGGGGCCAGCTGGGGTGCGGTGGGCAGAGCCTTCCTGCAGCTCTGAGATCCATGAGGTGCAGGTGGGAGTAGCTCCAGGCTCCACTGCGTTGGCGCCCACCCAGTCCGATTCCAGAGCCGTGACTGGCAGCGCCCTGGCGATCAGAAGAGCCCAAAGGTAGGAGGCCACAGATACCGCTCGGCCTCAGGAGCTGCTCCGGCCGTTGCTGAACCAGGATTCCCCGAGGGGCATCCACAGCCTGGGGCGCCTCC
Organism: Theropithecus gelada; assembly: GCF_003255815.1. Taxonomy (NCBI): domain Eukaryota; kingdom Metazoa; phylum Chordata; class Mammalia; order Primates; family Cercopithecidae; genus Theropithecus; species Theropithecus gelada. The sequence goes on along the minus strand of NC_037672.1, from coordinate 186,721,353 downwards.
CTTCTTCCCCCAGTTCGCTTTCCTAGGCCCAGACTCCCCCAGGAGGACTGGCTCTGTCTCACCTCCCTACCCTTCTTCTTTCTCTGCTGCATCCAGCCGGTTTCTTTCCCCTCCCTACCCCAATGCCCGGTTCTGGGCCCTCTTCTTCTTCCCAGAGGCTGACTGAAAACAAAGTTTTCAAAATACATAACGGATGCTACAGATTTCATTGCTGTAGAGGAAATGTCTGACAGCTCTTGTATTTAAACTTAAGTAGCCACACTGGGGCTCACAACTTTGTATCTTGAATTTTAGACCAGAGCTCTCTATCCTAAAGCAACAGCAGGGAGTTAGAGGTACTCTTCTTGATTCTAATAATAAAAAATGATTTTTTGTAGGGACAAGGTCTCACTGTGTTGCCCAGGTTGGTCTCAAACCCCTGGCCTCAAGTGACTCACCCGCCTTGGCCTCCCACACTGCAGGGATGACAGGCAAGAACCACCACACCTGGCCACTGGAAGTGCTCTTGCTTTGTGTGTTTCGGCTGGTCTTCTGGGGCAGCTGTCAGTAAGATGCTCCTGCAGTATAGTTCTAAGTCTTTCTGCACAAATTCAGTGGATCCTGTGATTTTTTTACATGGAATAGCCCCTTTATTTTTTTGCAGAGAAGCCAGACAATTCACAGTAACTTATGGCCTAGAAAATTTTATTTCTTGATCAACACAACTCTTTCTAGATGCTTGTGGTCCAAAAATGCAGATTCCTAATCATCCCCATGAATAAGGGGGCCACTACAAGGCAAACTGGGAGGGAGTTTAGGATTGCTCCGAGGCAGTGAAAGCCATTGAAATTCACACATGATGGGGTAGAAAAGGGAATCCACGTGTTTTGATCCCTCCATATTCTGGGTGTAACTTGGTCCTCGTTAAATTGCACCATTTCTGGCATCAGAGAGAACTGGATTTGAATCCCAGTTCCATCACTCATTATGATTTGACGGTGAATGTGTTTTTAACTCGTCTGAGCCTCAGTTTGCTCATCTATAAAAGATGTGATTGTTACGAGGCTTCCATAAGGTACATGTGTAAAAATCATGACAAAATGCTTGTAATTGAATAGAGAGGGTTGTTAGGAGACTTCTATCAGGTAAGTATGTAAAAACCTGGACACAATGCCTATAATTTTGTAAGTGTTCACTATATGGAGAAGGAGGATTATTCTTCTCTCATTTAATTTTAAGAGCAACTTTATAAAATTGGTGATACTCATATGTTTGAGACAATCACACCAAGGATCAGAAAGACTAAATAAATCAGCATAGTCACAAAGCAGTTCACAATACATTTACTGGGTAATTTCTAGTTAAAAGTAGCAATGATGATCACACTGAAAATCTTGTATTACATGGTGATTTTCTCTTACGTAAGGTTCCTGGAATTTAGTAAGATAAGTTGCAGGTCAAAAAGCAGACTCGTAGAATATTTTATTCAAGAGATTGGAGTGGGGGCCAAAGTATTGCATGAGTTTTCCTGGGAACAATGTGTAGGCTGAGAATCTAAGCAAACTTCAGTTGGTGGTAGGAGGAGCTCCGTCTGTGCTCTCTCCTCCCCCAGTCACAGCCCTCAGGCTTGTTGTGTCCAGGCCCTTCTAAGTTAAACCAGACAGGTTGACAGGTTTATTTAGCAGATAAGTCAGCTCAGGGTAGGCAGGTGAGGTGGGGTGCTGGCGGGCTGCTAGTGCAGTGCCACCCTGTGGCCCAGGGCTGCCCGTGCCCATGGGGCTATTCCATATAATACACACACACACACACACCCCTCTTGGTTTGTCAAAACCATGGATTCTAAGTTGCTCTATCAACGTGATCATTAGAAAAATATGATGTACTTAGTGTGTAAATTTTAGACAATTTCTTCTGTTAGTCTTGTTAATACTCAATTATTTTCTAAAACACCTGGCCCAAATCTCCACAAGTTTTAATTGAATTATATTATAATTTGGATTTTCTGGTCTGCCTATCTTCCAAATAATAAACTCCTTAAAATTAATTTCCTATTGCTGCCATAACAAATTACCACAACTTTGTGGCTTACATCAAAGACTTATGATCCTATAGTTCTGTAGGGCCAACCTCTGACCATGGTCTTACTGGGCTTAAGTCAAGGTGTTGTCAGGGCTGTATTGCTTTCTGGAGGCTCTAGAGAGAATCCATTTCCTTGCCTTTTCCAACTTTTAGATGCAGTACCCATTCCTTAGATCATGGGACCATCCCTCCATCTTCAAAGCCAGTGATGTGGGATATCTGTGACCACTGTTCTGTAGTCATGTCACCTTCTGACCACAGTTAGGAAAGAGTCTCTGATTTTATAGACACATGCAATTAGATTGGTCCCCAAGACAATCAAGGATAATCCCCCTAAATCAAGGGTTAATCACATCTCCAAAGTCCCTTTCGCCCCAAGTAAAGTAACATGGTCACAGATTCCAGGGACTCGAACATCTTTATGGGGTCGTTATTTTGACTATCACAAAGGCAAAGACTTGGACTTACTCAAATCGGATTTTCTTTGCTTGATTTCAGAGCGTAGAACACACTAGACTCTAAATAAATGTGAACGAGTGATACACATTTAAATTTACAGATTGCTGTCACACGGCAGTTCTGTCCTTCCACTGGTGGTGGAATCCTATGTACTTTTTCACTATCTCCATTTTGCATTCAGACTGAACATGGCTATGTTATTCCCTTCACCTGGGTGATCTGAAACCATCTCTCTATTTCTGTTTGTAGGGATCTAATCTATCAGGTCCCTCTCAAATGCTGCTTCATATAGCTTTTTCTAATCCCCAATTTTCTTAGTCAATTTATGCTCTTACAACAAAATAACAGAGCCTATGCAATTTATGAAAACCAGACATTTATCCCTCACAGTTCTGGAGACTAGGAAGTCCAAGATCAAGGCGCTGGCAGGTCTGATGTCTGGTAAGGGCTGTTCTCTCCTTTCAGGATGGTGTCTTGGTGCTGCATCCTCCAAAGTCAAGGAACACTGTGTCCTCACATGGTGGAAGGCGGGAGGGCAAGAGGGATGAAGCCGTTTCATGAGGGCTCCTAAACCCGCTCCTGAGGTAGGAGTCCTGATGGCCTCATCACTTCCTGTAGGCCCCACCTCAACACGGTCACATTGCCAATGCTGAATCTTGGAGGAGGCACCGGGAAACCACAGCACCAATCAAATATGATCTTTCTTTCCTCAGAAACTCCCTCATATGTTTAGACCTCCCATGCACTTTTATACATTTTGTCTCATGGTTTCTTCCTGTACTAATAAGGTGCTATAAATGGATAGCTATAGTTTTGGGTTTCATTTCAACAAAACACCCTTACTAGTTTTTTGAACCCCAAGCGACATATGAGGGCAGGCCCCACCTTCCATTACAAAAGCTGAAAGGGAGTGCATGATCCTTTTTCCAGTTTCTTGGCCAATCAAGTGTGGGCATATATCTAGGCCCAGTCAACTAAAGTCTCTTTATTAGAACTTGGAACCTGATGAAATGATGCAAAAGACCTGAAAGAATCAGAGATGATTCTGAGCAACTGAGCAGAGACCCAGGTCCAGGAATGTGGCAGCAGGTGCCTAGGTTCAGCAGAGCCCAGCTACATGGTGACGAGTGTCAAATGGCAACATCCTAGTGGTGACGTCCCAAGATCTGCTGCTGTAGGATGAACTTGGCTGTGCGGAGTTTCCCTCAGTTCTTACCTTGCTTCTCCAGCATCATCAATGATTGTGTGAACAATTCAATATCCTTTCATTGAATTCCTATTTTACTTAAGTTGTCTGGAATTTATTTATTATTTTCAGTGAAAAATGTAAACCAATTATCCCCTCACATTAAAACACATTCCACTTAGGCATCCTCTGTGATCTCACTGGAGAAAAGTGTGGACGTTATTTTTAATTTGACTCAGAATGATAGGATTAGTTGGCACTAGTAACAATGGAGATAGGTAACTAACTTTTTGTGAAACTTCTTCTTGGGGTGAAACAAAATCTTCTGTGGAAACTGTTTCCAATCATCTCTGGAAATTTATTAAGTGACCTAGTATATAATGATAATTTACCATGATATTTGATAAATAGTTTTGTGTATTCAGAATAATTTCTTTTTTCTTTACCTTTGAAAATAATGCATCGATAGTTAATTCTCTCCTAAATTGTCTGTTTTTAGTCCCATAAAAGGTATTTATTGAATGTCTCTTTGCTTTTAATATAAGTAGGCATTGTGTGATCAAAGTAAAATAAATATGTTCTTGTTTTCGGAATTATTACAGCTTTGAAAATGGACTTAACTACCTCAAACCAATGGGACATAGTCCCCTGTTAGGGTTCCCAGGGTAAGTGGTAATTCCTTTTCTATGTTTTCAGAAATGTAGCTATCTTTTTATATATGTAGCTTCTGCTGTGGGCCACTAGGCAGAGTACTTCAGAGCAGGGTTTGTGTGAGTACAAAGCTAACTTCTGCTGCTTTTGCTTGATGCTTCTGTAGCTTCCTTGACTACTGTAGATGATAAGTAACCATTTTCTCCTGCTTCTTTCTTTTTTTCCCTCACTCTTTGGAGTGAACTTGAAACGTTTGGGAATTTTGTTGATCAATATATATCTTGTTTATGAAAATTCTGCTAAGATAATATGGTAGGACGCCTTTGCTTATAAATAATAGAATTCAAACTCACACTGGTCTAAGCAAAAAAAAAATTAATTTGTGGACTCGTATAATGGAAAAATCCAGGGTGTAGCTTCAGAATGGCTGAGCGTAGGGACTCAGGACTTGGCTCCTCTCAGCTTCCTTGCTTTTTTCTTCCCCATTGACTTTATTCTCAGACAAGTTTTCCCTTTGTGCTGCAATGTGGCCATCATCACTCCTCAGTTTACATTTCCTTAGTTCCACAGCCCCAGAATAAAGCAAAACCAGAAACATTTCTAATAGTTTCAGTAAGAGACTAGAGATTGACTTTGGGTGTGAGGCTTGGAGTTCATGTCCATCTGTAGTCTGATCTGTGCCAGGATTTGAAGTATATTCATTGGCTGGGCCTGTGTCATGAGCTCATCCAGGGTTTCCACTGTCCACACAGTGCCTTTGCAAGTATTAGAAAATGGCTCCCCTTTCTCCAGTTAGATGCAGCCCTGTATCGGGGCATGTGGTTTGGAGAAGAGCACACAGGCTACATTTCAGCCCCCCTTCCTCCCTTAGCTGGGTTTCTTCCTTGAGTGAACAACACACTTGTTAGTAGTTGTCCTGTGCTTATTCCTGAAACTGGGGGTGAAATCAGTCCCCCACCCCAAAACTGAAGGACAGAAGGTGGCTTTGTCTGGGGTATCAGATAATGGCTAATAACAAAGGGAGGGGACAGTGGGTGCTGTGTGGGCAAAGGGAACAAAAAATAATCCTAACCTGTCTAGACTTCATCTCAGAAACCATATGCAACCTTCTTCAATTGAAATATTTAACACTTCAGGAGTGCCAAGAAGGCTATAAGGAGCATATCTCTTAAGGACCTAAGTTAGGACATTCTGGAATGTATGCTTTATGGATTTACCTTATAAATATATAACATTGACTAATACACATAGAAAATGTATTGCAGAGTAACATAGATGACAGAAATTGAAATATATGACATTCTACCACAGTCTATCATTATTTTCTAACTTATCAAAAGACTCAGAGGATTTTTTTTTCCTATTGATAACTCTAACCAGAGCCCTATTTACTCATGTCTTGAAAAACAGAGTATTTGCAAATATGTCTGAGGAGGGAAGACAGAGAAAATGATTCCAAAAACAGCTGATAACATTAAGACAGCTTTTTATAGAAGATGTTAATTTGCAACCACAAATGAAAAATTTATAGGAGATACACAAAATGTGAAGAAAAATAAATGAAACCAAACCACAAAAGGAGACAGCAAGAGAGGGGAAAAATAAAGAAAAAAAAGAACTGCAAAACATCTGGAAAACAATTAACAAAATGCAACAGTCACTCCTTACCTATCAACAATGACTTTACATGTGAAGGGAATAAACTATCTAAAAGACACAGAGTGGCACAATGCATAAAAGATACTCATCAGTACGTTTTTATAAGGGAGTCACTTTGGATATAAAGATACATAGAGGCTCAAAGTGAAGGGATGGGAAAAGATGCTCTGTGCACGTGGTAACCACAAAGATCAAGGGTGTCTATACTTAGATCGGAAAGAATAGACTTGAAATCAAAAACTGTCACTGGAGACTAAGAAGGTCATTATATAATGATAAAAGTTCAACAGGAAGATTGTAAATATATATCCAACCAACATTAGAACACCTAAATATATAAAGTTAATATCAACAAAGCTAAGGGGAGAAATCAGTAACAATAAAATAATAGCAGCCAACTTCAGTACTCCAAATTCAATAATGGATAGAACATCTAGGCAGGAATAAAAAGAGGAAACAGCTGACTTGAACAACAAGGTAGATTAAACATTGACATATACAGAACTTTCCATCCAACAGCAGCAGAATATACATTCTTCTTAAGTGCACACAGAACATTCTCTGAGATGAATTCTAGAGAACATTCTAGATGAAATCTTAGGTCATAAAGCATCCTACAAATTTAAGAAGTTTGATATAATGCCAAGTATCCTCTCAGACCACAATGGAATAAAATTATAAATTAATAACAAAGAAAACAGAAACATTTACAAAAATGCAGAAACTAAACAATGCACCCTTGAACAACCATTGAGTAAAAGAAGAAATCAAAAGGGAATTTAAAAAATATCTCGAGACAAACAAAAATGAAAATAGAAGTCAACAAAACTTATGGGATACAGCAAAAGAAGTGCTAAGAGGGAAATGTTGTAGTGATAATTATTTACTTTGAAAAATAAGAAAGATCTCAATCAAACAACCTAACTTTACAATTAGAATAATGAAGATAAGCAATTAGAAAAAGAAGAACTAACTAAACCCAAAGTTAGCATAATGAAGTAAATAATAAAGATTAGAATATAAATAAAATAACTATAAAATAAAAAACAGTAGAAAAATCAACAAAGCTAGGGTTGAATTTTTGGAAATACAAACAAAAATAACAAACCTTTAGCTACACTAAGAACAAAAGAGAGACTCAAGTAAATATAATCAGAAATGAAAATGGAGACATAATAACAAATGTACAGGAATACAAATGATTATAAAAGAGAATTAAGCAATTATAAGCCAACAAATTGGATAACCTAGAAGAAATGGATAAATTCTTAGAAAGATACAATCTACCAAGATGGAACAAAAAAGAAATAGAACAGACCAAAAGCAAGAAAAGAGATTTAATTGTAATCAAAAATTTCCCAACAAAGAAAAGCCCAGGTGTAGATGCTTTCATGGGCAACTTTTGCCAATCATTCAAAGAAGGACTAACACCAAAACTTCTTAAACTCTTTAGAAAAAATAGAAGAGAGAATACTTCCAAACTCATGTCATGAGTCCGATGTTACCAAGACTTAAAAGCTAGACAAAGACAACACAAGAAAAAATAATTACAGACCAGTATCCTTAATGAATATAGATGCAAAAATTCTCAATAAAATACTGACTAGCAAACTGAATTCAAAAGCACATTGAAAAGGTCATCCACTACAACGAATTGGAATTTATCTATGGGATACAAGGATGGTTCAATGTGTAAAAATTGATAATGTGATATAACAGAATGAAAGACAAAAATCACATTCCAATAGATGCAGAAAACACATTTGACAAAATTCAACATACTTTCATGATAAAACTCTCAACAAAATAGGTATAGAAGAAACTTACCTCAACACAATAAAGGCTGTATATGAAAAACCTAAATCTAATATTATAATCAATGGGGAAAAACTGAAAGCTTTTTCTTTAATATCTGGAACAAAACAAGAATGCCTACTCTCACCACTCCTATTCAACATAGTACTGGAAATGCTACCCAGAGCAATCAGACAAGAGAAATAAAAGGCAACAAAATTGAAAGGAAAGATGTAGTTATCTCTGTTAACAGAAGACAAGATTATTATACATTGAAAACTCTAAAGACTCCACAGAAAATGGTTAGAGATAATACAGTCAGTCTTTTATACCTGCTGGGGATTTGTTTCAGGGCCTCCTCAGATAACAAAATCTGTGGTGATCAACTTCCTCACATAAAATCATGCACAGTTGGCCTATGTCTCTATGGGTTCACATCTGTGGACTCAAACCACCACAGATGGAAAATATGTACAATTTTGGTTCACAGTTGGTTGAGTTCATGGTTGCAGAACCCATGGATATGAAGGACTGACTATATAATAAATTTACTAAAGTTGTAGGATACATAATCGACATACAAAAATCATTGCTATTTCTAAACACTAACAATGAATTGTCTGAAAGGAAAATTTAAAATCTATCAAATAAACTACTTCGGAATTAACCAAAGAAATGAAAGACTTATATAGTACAAATTACGAAAGATTGATGATGGAAATTTAAACCTAAGTAAATTGAAAGACAACCCATGGATTGAAAGAATTAGCACTGTTTTATTAAAATATCCATATTACTCAAAGCAGTCTACACATTTAATGTAATCCATATTAAAATCCCAAAGGTGTCTCTCACAGAAATAGAAAAAATAATCCTAAAATTCATATAGAATCACAAAAAAAAAAAAAAAAAACCCTGAATAGCCAAAGCAATTTTGAGCAAGAACAAAGCTGCAGGTATCGCACTTCCTGACTTCAACTTGCATTACAAAGATGTAGAAAGAAAAACACTGTGGCACTGGCATAAAAACAGACACATAAACCAGTGGAACAAAATAGAAAACCTAGACATAACCCACACATTTGCAGCAATTGATCACCCTGTAGGGTGGCAAGGAGACACAATGGGGAAAGGATATGCTCTTGAACAAATGGTATTAGGAAAGCTGGATGTCCACATGCAAAAGAATGAAACTGGATCCCTAGCTCACACCATACATAAAAATTAACTCAAAATGGATTAAACATTTAAATGTAATACCTGAAACCATAAAACTCCTAGAAGAAGACAGGAAAAAAATTCTTGACGTTGGTCTTAGCAATAATTTGTTTAGATATGATGCCAAAAGGGCAGGCAACAAAGGCAAAATAGATGAATGAATTACATCAAACTAAAAAGCTTCTGCACAGCAAAGAAAACAACTAGTGAAATGATAAGGCAACCTATGAAATGGGGAAAATATTTGTAAACCATATCTCTTATAAGCAGTATACACATCAATACTAAAAATACAAATAACCTAATTTCATTTTAAGGCAAAGAACCTAAATAAATACATCTCAAAAGAAGAAATTCAAATGGCTAACAGGTATATGAAAATGTGCTCAACATCTCTAAACTTCAGAGAAATGCGAGTCAAAACCACAATGAGATATCATTTCACACCTGTTAAAATGGCTACTATCAAAAAGACAAAAGATACGTGGTGGTGAGAATGTGGAGAAAAGGAAACCCTTGTACACTATTGATGGGAATGCAAATTAGTAAAACACGGAAAACAGTATTGAGGTTCCTCCAAAGACAATTGAAAATAGCACTGGCCTGGTGTGGTGGCTCACACCTGTAATCCCAGCATTTGGGGAAGCCAAGGCAGGAGGCCAGGAGCTCCAGACCAGCCTGGGCAACATAGCAAGACCCTATCTCTGAAAAAAATTTAAAATTAGCCAGACATAGTATTGTACACCTATAGTCCCAGCTACTTGGGAGGCTGAGGTAGGAGGATCGCTTGAGCCCAGGAGTTCAAGGCTGCAGTGAGCTATCATCTTGCCATTGGACTTTACCCTGGATGAAGAGTGAGACCTGTTTCAAAAATAAAAAAAAGAACTACCACATAATCCAACAATTTCACTTCTGGATATACATCCAGTGAAACTGACATAAGAATCTTAGAGAGGTACCTGTACTCCCCTGTTCATTGCAGCATTACACACAATGACCAAAATATGAAAATAACCTAAATATCCTTTGGCAGAGGAACAGATGAATGGGTAAAGAAAATGTGGCATGTATATATGAAATGAAATATTATTCGACCTTAAAAAAAGAAGGAAATCCTGCTATTTGTGAAAACATGGATGGATCTGGAGGATATCGCGCCAAGCAAAATTACAAGACCCAGAGACAAATACTTCGTGCTCTCACCTACATGTGGAACCTACAACAGTCAAATTCATAAAAACAGAGGATAGGACAGTGGTTGCCGGGGGCTCAGGGAGGGGAAATGGGGTGATGTTGATTAAATTGTACAAAGTTCAAGTTATAATAATTTCTGGAGATATAATGTACAACATGGAACAATGTTCTGCTAAAGGACTAGATCATAAATTAATTAGTGTCAACACACACACGATGGTGAATGTGGAGAGATAATAAATATGCTGATTTGCTTGATTGTGGCGATCATTTCAAAAAGTATAGAGGTATCAAAACTTTAAGTTACCTTAAATTTATACAATTTTTAGATGTCATGTTATCATCGTAAAGCTGTTAAGAAAGGTTTAGTAAATCATATATACAACCTGGGAATTTTCTCATAACTGGGAGGGCCAGAGTAGGAAAATGGAATTTTACAGCAAGGACAGGGTGAAGGACACGGGAAATGATTGATAAAGTATTTAAGAAATGACCTGGATGGAAGTTACATCAAAGAATCTGAGCTTTAGAGCATTGGTCCTCAAACTTCTTGGTTTCAGGACCACTTTACATTTCTAAAAGTTATTAAGAACCCCAAAGAGTTTTTATTTATTTGGATTATATCTATCTATATTTATCATATTAAATATGAAAACTGAGAAGTTAAAAAATAATAAAATAATATATGTTTACATAAATCACATTTTTATTTAAAATTATCATTTTTAAGCAGTAAAGTTGGTGAGAATGGTGACATTGTTTTATATTTTTATCTATGCCTTTAATGTCTGGTTGAATAGAAGAAAACTTGGTTCTCCTTTCTGCTTCTCCATTTAATTTCTTGTGGCGTCCCATGTCAGGAAGCCTCTGGGAAACTCCAGTTATACTTGTGAGAGCATGAAAGTGGAAAAGGTAAACAAAACCTGTGTATTTTTATGAAAGAGTTTTGACCTTGCAGAGCCCCTGGAAGGGACCCAGGGACTTCTCAGGGTTCTGTGGCTCATATGTTCACAGAGTAGAGGGTAAGTCCACAAGAGAAAGCAGTAGTTGGCTGTGGGTCTTGCTGAGTGGTGGTAGAGAAGAGGTTGGAGGTATATAGAAAGTATGGTCATTGCTGTCATTTATTTTCCCTTTCCTTTGGCCTCTTGTTGCTGGGATTTCCTCTTTAGATTATTGTATCATAAACTAGAAATGGATTAATGAACATTCTTGATACTGCCTAAAGAAAGTTTTTGTTGTCTTTCTGAGTCTTGATACATTTCAAGAAGTCTTCTCATTTATTTTTCCCACCCAAATTTGGAATTTAGGAAGAGTCCATATAGCTATATTTAGTTGAGTTATCTCCCTGAAGACATTTTGGGATCATTTGTAAATCTCTATAAGCAATGCTCTGATGTCCCTTTATTTTGTTTAGAGACTGGGTCTTGCCGTGTTGTCTGGATGGAGTGGCTCAGTCATAGCTCACAATACGCAATACAATCAAACTCCTGGGCTCAAAGCGATCCTCCCACTTAGCCTCCGCAGTAGCTGGGTCTACAGGTGTGTCCCAGCATGCCTAGCTTTTTATTACTATTATTATTGTTATTATTATTGTAGAGATGTGGGTTTCATTATGCTGCCCAGGCTGGTCTTCCAGCTCTTGGCTTCAAGTGATCCTCCTGCCTTCCGCCTTCTGAAGAGCTGAGATTACAGGTGTAAGCCACCATGCTGGTCCTGATGTTGTTTAAATACAAACATGATACTATATTCCTTGTAGAAAGTGCTACATAAACATATTTTTTTTGAGATAGGGTCTTGTGTGTCACCCAGGCTGGAATGCAGTGGTATGATCACACTCACTGCAGTCTTCACCTCCTGGGCTTAAGTGATCCAGCCACCTCAGCCTTCCAAGTAGCTGGGACCTGAGGTATAAGCCACCAAGCCCAGCAAATTTTGCAAATTTTTGGTAAAGATGGGCTTGTCACTGTGTTGCCCATGCTGGTCTTGAGCTCTCGGGCTCAAGTTACCCTCTGCCCAGGTCTCCCAAGGTGCTGGGATTTTAGGCCTGAGCCACTGAACCGGGCCCTAAAAATTCATTCACTTTCTTTGTTTGTACACAAGGTGGTGCTGTTTCCCTTCTCATAACATGAGACCGCTAACTTAAGAACACATTTTCTAAAAAATATCACCACAGTTCCTTTTCCATAACCATTAAGTTTTCAAGGTGTTATCAGTTTATCTTATAGAAAGAATGTGTAAAATTTTTCATGTAGAAACATAATCTTTTAGCAACGAGTTAGTTAAAAAATTTGGCATTGTCCGAATGAAGAGTTCCTTTTCCCTATAATTTTATTTATTATAATTATATTTTTAGTGATATCAATTGCTTTATAAAAACTTATTACATTATATACCCAATGACTGTGAAATCGTCTGCTTTGAAGCACAGTGAAATCATCCATCAGCAAACTGGGTCTAACACATTTCCTTCCATTTTAAGAAAGCTATTTACACTCCAATTTGCAAGTTGGACTTTTAAAAAATTAAAATATTTATAAAATATACTAACTATGATTGTTTAAAAAAATAATGGTTTTTTTATGGTGAGGAAATAAATTGAAGCTCTGAGTTGGAAAGTGCAGAAAACAAATCAGCATTCTTTATAAATAGATTTTACTGCTGGTTTACAAATTACCTTATGTGCTTTTTAGATGATGGGAAAATGAAATCAGCTGCAGTTAGCACTGTGCATGCATCGTACTTGCTGTGTCACTTTCAGAAAGATTATGGAATAGTGGCAGGTCAGGATTCTCAAAATGACAAGTTCTAAGAAGAGGCTAAATGAAAAAGAATTTTAAAAGCAAGCCTAGTTGTTTAATATATACATGGACGAGTTAAGAGGAAATCCTGGACTGGGAACTAGCAGTTCTATGTTCTGACTTACTAAGTCATTGGCTGCTACAGCAGGTGAAGCAGACATAACTGCCAAGACTGCCTGGGAGTTGGGCTGATTGGCAATTGGCACAGGGAGAGAGCACAGTTGCCAGAGTAATGACCAAATATTCAGGGTTTCGTGTTCAGTGAAGCAGGGCATGCATTTGTATCCCAAGGGCAAAACTGATGCTAGAATCTGGGCCTCCTGGCTGAATCTTAGTCCACAGTCTGATGAACAGGATGAAGTAGTCTCAGAAATCCAAGCCAGCTAGAACCCATGAGGTGTGCTCTGCAGATACTGGCTGGCGAGCTGCATTTAGATGTTTCATTCCACTGAGCAAACATTCCTTGATTGGTTAGGTTAGCATCCCACAGAAGCAGAGATAAATTCTTCAGAATTTGTCCATGAAGCTATAGTCCCAGAGCTTATATTTCGAGGGAGGAGGCAGGAAACAGCATCTCAGGATGGTAGGCAATTACACCTAAACCGAATTCTGAAAATAAAAGGACACCTATGTGTTTGTCTGCTCAGGCTGCTGTTACAAACAACTGTAGACTGAGTGGCTTAAACAGCGCATACTTGTTTCTCACAGTTCTGGGAAGTCAAAGATTAAAATCTGTGCCAGCAGAGCCAGTGTCTGGTGAAGGCCCCTCTTGCTGGTTTGCAGGTGTTCTTGTTGTGTCTTCACATGGCTGAGAGAAGAGGCCTCTAGTCTCCTTCTCTTCTTACTAGGATGTTAACCCCATCGTGGGAACTCCATCCTCATCGAAACCAAGTTACCTCCCCAAGGCCTCCTTCTAATGCCATTCGACTGTTAGAGTTTCAACATGTGCATTTGTTGATGCAAACATGCAGCTCACAGCATCTTATCTAATCAAATCAGTTGCCCCTTGAATAAAATTCTAGCTCCAATAACATGACTTAAAATTATGACTTCATTGTTGCGAAAACCGTCTATCTGGATTTGCTAAAAACCAAGCATACTTGAATATTTCCTCTAAAGATTTTCTCATTCCTACCCTATTATGTATATTTACAGAGTTTTTAAATAATTACATACACAAGGCTTCTATTAGCTCTGACTAAAGCTTCTGTGAGCTTTGACTATCACGTGCAGCTTTATAGCACTGTAGGTAAAAGCATGTGCTTTGAAATCACACAATAAAATTTATTAAATGCTAATGCTAAGCACTTTATATTTGTTATTTAATTTTATCATTTTAATCACCTTCATTATTACCTCCATTAAACCCTATTTGTTGGCTACTTACGTTATTCTGATTTTGCACAACTAAATTTGAGAGGCTTTCCCAATGTCACGTAAGTTAGTAAGTGGCATAGCTGGGGTTTGAATTAAAGTCTACCTGATTCCAAGATCTATTTACCATTGTTCTACAATATGTACTTTCTAGGTCCCTGAGAATGCTAACAGCTGTTCTTTTGAAATCTGCCTTTTTTCTGGATATTAGCTTTATTAATATGTGATTAGGGCACCACATTTCAGGCAACAAATTCCTTGAAATCTTTCATTTCCATAGTGAGATGAGGATCAGTCCTGGCACGGTCAGTCAGAAAACATCAGTTGGAGGCCATCCTGTATAAGAAGTAGAGGACACAGCAGGGGGCCTGCAGAGGACAGAAAGCTCACAGCTTCTGCCCATACCTCCCTTTCACTTTCTCTTAACGGAGATGGACCTCTGTCATTGGTCAAAAGCTGAAGGATCTTTTATGGGCCACAGCTAATGGTGAAATTTTCCTAACTCTAGGTGAAGATTTATGGGCAAGATGGAGAGTTAAGGTAGCTTGTGGCTGCTCCATTTAGAAGAAAGTCTGATCATTGCTCTCTTATTTGTGGAACCCCTCTGTTCCCCCAAATGCTTGGTAAGACACGCCTGAAGACCAATCCTGTGTCAGTAGACTTCATATCTACTCTCTTCTACCAATCACACAACTACAGACAAATAAGAAAAATAAAACAAAGCTCAGACACACTCCCCTGGCACGGAGGCCACTCTCTGGCTGGCTGCTTTTCTCTACCCTGGCGCCTGCTGGGCGTTTGGCTCTTTCTTAGATTAAACCAAGACTGGGTTTGGGATTAAAGAGAAGAAGGTGAAAGGGGTCTCTGGCCTGTTTTGGCATTAGACCATATAAATAATAGAGTTCTTCTGGCTTAAGCTCAGCTCCGTAGAGCTTTCTCTGTGTCTGGGGAAAATCTCCAGAGAGTAGTGAAGTGGTATTTTACTGTGCTTTGTTTTCTGTATATATATCTCTTTCTTAGGTGTGTTGTGGGGAGGTTCACTCCCTGGACAAATACCATCTTAATCACCTTCATTATTACCAACTTTATTTTCTTTGCAGAATTAAAATTGAAATGGACATTCAGGAAACAAGTCTGGTGAGAAAATTATGTTATGAGGTAAATCTTTCAGCATCTGCCTTAGGGATGTTGATTATTTTCCCCCTTGTTTTTTTTACCAAGCTCCAGGCTTGCAAAAGAGTCGTGATGTGGTCTGAGCAAACTTACTGATAGGATAGTGGTAAGTTAAACCATGGCCTGT
The DNA here is from genome assembly GCF_003255815.1 of Theropithecus gelada. NCBI lineage: Eukaryota > Metazoa > Chordata > Mammalia > Primates > Cercopithecidae > Theropithecus > Theropithecus gelada. Next base: position 186,705,662 of record NC_037672.1, on the reverse strand, counting down.
AGGACCGCTGGGAACCATTGCCTGTCACCGGCCAGAAATCCACTGTTTGCAGGTGTGCACTGGGAAGGCTATTCATGCTTACTGATACATGCTTTGTTCTTGGTACTATGTTAAGTACTGGATACATGCAACGATGTGGAATATCGTTACACTCAGCCCTCACAATAGTCTGATGTATATGTTATTAGTCACAAATTAGAGAGGAGTAAACAAGACTACAGAGGAAGAGAAGCCGGAACCACGCAGGCAGCACTGGGATTGGAGTCAGTTCCGTCTCACCCTGGACCACCATTTCTATGCTGTGTCTCCACTAGAGGATCCTTTCTTAGTTTCTTCTAAGTCATTAGTCACCAATAATTTATCTCCAAACTGGAGGTTTCACAGGAGGAGATGCCACTGGAAGCTTCATGGCTTAAAATGGAGATGGAATGTGGCACATGGTGGGAAGCACGGGGGAGGGGCTTACTGATAAACTTCAAGTACTTCGTGGGGTCTGAAAGGCTGGCTTCAAATTCTTTGTCCTGCTACCGCTTTCATATTAGCTCAGATGTCATATGGGTATATCTTTTGGGTTAAATTAAGGAAAATCTCCATGATAAGTAAAAAAACAAACAAAAAAGCCCCTAAAGAATAGAAAGAGATACTATGAAAAATCAACTCAGATTTCTCAGAGTTTTGCTAACTCAAAGAAGCCTTGGTCCAGTTGGAAGAAGACAGAATTAATTTTGACAATCTCTAGCAAACCCTTTAGTGTTCAGTGTCCTTTAGACCATGAGTATAAAGAAGTTCACTCAATAGGTTCACCAAATTAGTTAGTGTGTGTAGCTCAAAGGGAAACAGATACACAGGACGGTGAGGTTTTGACGGGGGCAAAAGGCAAATCTGGGTCCAGTGAGCCCAGGCAGGTCATGAAGGGGCAGGGCAGGAGGAGGACGGTGCTGGGAGGCTATGGAACTGGCTACCTCTGTGCTGGCTGAAGATCACAAAAATCAACGCAGCTTTCTCCAAATGCTGCCCGTGCCTGATGGAATTAAACAGAGCTCTGAGAAAGACAGCACCGGGGCTGAGGATGGGTCCTGAGCTGGCTACACTCATCAATATCTTGGCCAGTGGCTATCCACTCAGGGGCAAATTGCCTAGCTTTCTTGATCCACACCAGAAAACTCGCTTTTGAAGTGGTTTGGGAAGCTCCGAAAGGGACATGCTTCATGCTATTGGTATTGCTGCCAAAAAGAAAAGATTCTGCTTTTCATCAGCTGTTGATTTTTGCTTTGTGTATTTCTCTAGCATCTATTGCTGGTGGCCCTGGTCATGCTAACAAGTAGATAGTGTAACTGCAGCAGCAGAACAGAAAAGACTCTCCTGGATTCTCAGTTCCAGGCTGGCCTGGGAACAGGCTTAGGGATGTTTGGATGCTTGAACGCAGGCAAGCTGGAGATCTGTGGCAATTCTTTTGACATGAGGCTGGACATTCTTTATAGCTTCCCCAGACACAGGAATTGGCAGGGCTTGAAAAAGAATCATTGGCAGGAAGTTCATTTTCTTTATTGCTACCTCCCCAGCCATAAAACTAAAAGCTTTTTACCTAAATCATGTTAGCCATCTTGTGGGAGTAGATCATTTCCTGCAGAGTCTTTCCCGATTGGAGTCTAGTCTAGGATGGTTTGAATGGTCCGTTTGAATTTGAAGAGCTTTCTGATTGATGTTTCTCATCCCCTCTCCAACCAGGCTTCTTATTTGGTGTCATCTGCCTTTCCCCCTTCCTCCCTACCAAACCTCAGAGTCTTGAAACAAAAATCTTTGTATTGTAAACTTCATCATGCTAATTTCATCACTTCAAACGAACCTTCCCTTGTTTGAGTTTCCTCCAACTGTGTGACTGAGGGCTGTTTAATTCCTTCAAATACACAGGAAAATGGAAACCTCTTCTGGTGTTTAGTGTTCATGTAATAAAACATTTTCAGATGCTAATCACGTGCTTTGTGCTTTGTTAATGAAAATCTAAGGATATTCTTATTTGAAAGGTTTAAATATAATAACTGTCATTATATCTAATTCTGTCTACATTTTTGGTGTGAAATGAGAAGTCAGGAGCCCTGCCATCTACACAGTGCATGGTTCTACCAGCCGTTTCTGTGTGACTTCAAGCAAATCACTTCTCTTCTGCCTTTTCTTTCTTTTTATGTAAAATGTGGATAACTGTCTGTCTCACTGAATTCACAGGGTGACTGTATCATGTACAACAAAATTTATTGAAAAGTGTAAAGCTCCATAATTAGGTGGAATGTTACCTGTCATTTATAAGCTTTTTAAATCCTGGGGCAGTGGAGGAAGTATTCCTCTTACTGTAAAAGGACATCCCTCTAATAATCTCCCTTCTTTTCCTGACTTTTCATGGATTCTGTTAATTGCTTTTCCCTTTGTCATCTGCATCTTCAATCTCTCTCCTTCTTGATGCCTTCTGTCAGCATTTTAATATAAATTTTTCATTTAAAAAATCTTCTATCTTGGAGAAACCTTACCTTTAACTCTGTGTGTCTTTCTAGCTATCAAGCCATCTCCTCCTTTCTTGGCAAATTTTCCTCAAGGATTTTCCATACTTACTGTCTCCTCTTGCTCATTTTCCTTTCACTCTTTATTCAAGTCAGTTTGGCTTTCACTTTCACCAAGCCTATTAGACTGCTTGCGCTAAGCTCACCGTATAAGACTATTGAGGACTGTGCCGGGGGTGGTGGAGAATGAACAGACACAAAAGACAAAGACAAACAGAGAACATGGTGGCCGCAGCCAGAGCCTCCGCCTCACTTTATTTATACTCCATAAACCCCACGTCAGCAGAAAGAACACAATGCAAAACAAACTTTCTTTACCCAGATGTAACCTTCTGCTTAGTTCCTTGTTTCTATGCTCTTCCTTATTTGTCCGCCTTCTTGGTGCCTACGGGAGTTCATTAAAAGTTCAATTGGAGATACTATCCTTGAGCCCTATCTATTCTCAGCATACTGTTTTCAAGGGCCCCTGCATAAGACCGCTAGGGGCTTCCCTCACAAGCTGCCACAGGTTGAGTGGTTTATCTTCTCACAGCTCTGAAGACTGGAAATCCAGGATGGAATGTCAGCAGGTTTGCCTTCTTCTGAGAACTGCTGCCTTGCAGATGGCTCCCTTCCTGCTGTGTCCTCAGGCTGTGTTGCCTTTGTCTCAATCTCTTTTTAGATGGACACCTGCCATATTGGTTTAGCCACCCATATGGCTTTATTTGACCTCACTTACCTTTTTGAAGACCTTCTCTAAATCAGTCCCCTCTGAGGCAGTGGGGATCAGTTCTTCAACATAGGAATCTGAGGGGACACAATTTAGTGCCCCCAGAATTGGTGATTCATAAACTTCACGAATACTCTCCCTCTCTCTCTCTCTTTCTTTCTTTTTCTTCCTTCCTTCCTTCCTTCTTTCTCCTTCCTTCTTTCCTTCCTTCCTTCCCTTCCTTTCCTTTCTTTCTTCCTTCCTTCCCTCTCTTTCTCCCTTCCTTCCCTCTCTTTCTCTCTTCCTTTCTTCTATTTATTTACTTTTGTTTATATAAAACTTATGGGATACAGGTGCAATTTTGTTCCATGCAGAGTGGTCAGTTCAAAGCTATTAGGGTATCCATCACCCAAGTAACATATATTGTACATATTATGTAATATATAAGTCCAGTAGGGTCTCAGGAACATTCATAGAGTAGACCTCTGACCTCTTCCTCTAGCTTGAACTATTTGCTTATCAGCTCCAAACTCTTTGCCCAAACTTTAAATGTTGAAGTTCCTAAATCCTGGGTCCTCTTCTGTTCTTATTTCATACTAAGCTTGTCCAACCCGTGGCCTGTGGGCCACATGTGGCCCAGGACAGCTTTGAATGCAGCCCAACACAAATTTGTAAACATTCTTCAAACATTATAAGATTTTTAAATGATTTTTTTTAGCACATCAGCTATTGTTAATGTTAGTATATTTTATGTGTGGCCCAAGACAATTCTTCTTCTTCCAATGCAACCCAGGGAAGCCAAAAGATTGGACACCTCTGCCTACACAGACTCTAGATAAGGTTTTATTAATTCCTATGGCTTTAGATACCATTTATATGCATATGGCTCCTACAGACCTTTCCTTCCAAGCTCCAAAACATTATGTGCACCTGCCATCTTGAAATCTCCCCTGGAATTTTCACAGGCATTCCTAAAATCAGAACTCACAGCTCTTGAGTTCTGCCCCAAAATGTATGTTGCTTCCTCAGTCATTTCCCTTCTGTTAGTTTATTTCTTCTTCAGCCTTACCATTCTTCATAAAAATTATCTCCATTTACCCATTTGCTTCTTCCAGAAAGCATCATCATCCTTGATGCTGTCTTCTTCCTGCCACCCCCTACCATCACAACTTGCAACCAAGTCCTGTTATTTCCCCTTCAAAGTATGTGCAAAGTATAATCCACTTCTGTCATCCCCATCTTTCACCTGGTCTGCAAACATATACTCCTCTTTCCAACGTTTTGCCTCTCCAATACCTTCTCTATGGCACATTCAGAGAGGTTCTTCAAAAATTTCAATTAGATCATGTCTCTCCTTCGTTTAAAAATCTTTAATGATTTTCTACCCATGAGGTAATTCTGCTAGACTGCAAGCTCTAAAGATGCAAGGACTAGGTTTGCCTTATTTCTGTTTATGCAGAGCCTGGCCTTGCATTTAGTAGGAACTTAACACATTGACTTAGATCTTGTCCACCTTCTCAGCCTCACCTCTCATGGCAGCACTCATACACCTCAGTCCAGTTACTCTTTTCTCAGATCCCTGAGCTGGCCTGGTCCAGGGCTGCCTGGGCCGTGATGCGTTCACTCCTGCTTTGTTGACTCGTATCTGCTTATATTCTTGCTATTGTAACTGGTGCCCCAGGCAGTCACATAAGCATCCCTGGGAGCTTGCTAGAACTCAGGCACCACCCTAGATCCCATGAATCAGAATCTGCATGTTGACAAGGTCCCCAGGTGATTCATTTGCACATTCAAGTTTACAGTGCTTTGTTCTAGATCCCAGCCTGAGTGTCAGTTCTTTAAAGAGACCTTTTCCAACCAGCCAAATTGTATTAGATCACTTGATGGATTCACACACACGGTCTGTGATACAGACGGGAAAAGGAGTTGTGGCCTATTGATCAGACGCTGTCCACTTTAGAGTTTTACCTAAGGGTGATTCTATCAAAAGTTCTGGATTTTGTAGAGAAGCATACAAAGTATGTGAATAGTTCAATTTGAGCAAATTGAAAATTGCCAGTTTTGTTTGCTTTAACCAATATGTTTTCATTCCCTCTGAAAATTCCTTGTTACAGGTGCTTAGTTTCAGTTTGCCACATTATGACGCCATGGGAATAATGCACAGCAGTGATCCTCAGTTGGTTTAGGTTTTCAGTACATCATTGATCCATGGTTGTGGCACGCATTGTAGAGTGTCCAGCTAGAACACTAGAACACCTATTCTTTCAATTATTTTCATTACTTTCAATGGCAAAACCACAATTACTTTTGCACTAACCTAATAGCTTTGCTACGAGTCAATTGTTCAGTGGTGTTTTTTTTTTTTTTGCAAACACTTTAGATGCTGCATAGTGGATGGATTGGTTTGTGGTTCCTGGGATCTTCTGTGTATTCTGTCAAAGCTCAATAATCACATTACTGCAGACCTTCAAAATTTTACAAAGGACTGCATAGTGAGTATTCAGCCGATAAAGTAAACCACAGCTTATTACCGTGAGATGAAAGAAAGCACACCAATTAAAAGTAAACAGTGTTTAAACTTATCTCAATGCATTTCTAAAGTGTCATACATTTTTAAACTAAAAGTTTCATCATTGCCATGTGGCCTGGCGATATGAAGTTCGGACAAGGTGAAGGGTCCCTAAAATCCTGCCACCTAGTCAGGAACTCAGTTGTCAATAATTTCTTTGTGATACAAGCAGGGGTGGGAAAGAGAAATGGACAGACGTGGAAGCTTCTCCGAGGCCCTAGAGAAGACCTCTGGGCTCCAAACACCAGATGCCAGGAGCAAGGAGGGTAGTCAATGACTCCCCACTCCCTCTCTAGCCCCTGCTCCTCTGTTTCTCCTCTTCACCCACTGCAGCTTCCCCAGGTCCTGGGTCCCGGGCCATCATCTCTTCCAATCACCTCCCTTCTATCCCCATTAATAAAGGAGCATCAGTTGAGTGAACATGCTGATTTGCATTCACTTACATTGATTCAGAAATTGTGTTTAGTTCCACACAAGAAAAGCAATGTGGATCTTTTTCACTGAGAAAAAGGTCGCTATGTATCATCTTAATCATATTTTCCTGGGATATAACCTATACATGACACCTATTTAAGCCTTCGTTGCATCTGTGCACATGGTTTGCTTTCCTCTCGTGTGAAATAGAGTGTTGGACCACACGGGTTTGGGCCACAGCCCAGAAAGACACAATCCTGAGCATGATAATCCCAAATGTTGAAGTCCCAAAAGATCTAAATCTCTACAGTCTAAAATCCTGAAAATTACAATTCTCAAGAAACAAAATTCTGAAAATACAATTCTGGAAAAAAGTTATTAACACATTCTTTAAAAAACATTTATTAGGCAGGCAGATCACCTGAGGTTAGGAGTTCAAGACCAGCCTGGCCAACATGGCAAAACCCCATCTCTACTAAAAATACAAAAATTAGCTGAGCATAGTGGTGGGTGCCAGTCATCCCAGCTACTCAGGAGGCTGTGGCAGGAGAGTTGCTTGAACCCAGGAGATGGAGGTTACAGTGAGATGAGATCACATCAGCCTGGGTGACAGAGTGAGACTCCGTCTAAACAAACAAACAAACAAAAAAGCATTTATTTATATTTTTCAGATGGGATTTATTTGAGAAACGTATACAAACACAACAGAACACTTCCTAGGCCACTTTACACAATCAATAGGCAATAGTAACATACATATATTTGCAAGCATAAACACTCAGGTATACTAACGAGAGTCTTAAAGGTACAATGGTAATGAGCAGATGAGTTGTACTCATCCAGAGATGGGTCAAAAAGCAAAATGTATAAAAGCATGGTTGGTAACTGAGTGCACTCAGCTTTATAACTGAGGTCATCTGAAATGCTGTAACAGACAACCTACGTCTTTCGACCAGATTCATCAAAAGCTGGGAAGAGTCACCATCCAATGTGCAGTCAAAGAGCTGAGATCCTGAGAAATGTTCTCTTTCCCAGACACCAATGTGCAAAAAGGATATCTCCTCATTTATTGAGGAAGCCCTAATGCTTTTATGTACATGTACAATGCTTACACACAAAGTCCGTGTTGTGGTAATGCACTCCTGTGGAGTCAAATGTGCAAAAAAAAAAAAAAAAAAAAAGAAAAGAAAAAAGAAAAAAAGAAAAGAAAAAAAACCCATAAAACAAATTAGAACTCTCTAAAAGTCTTTGCAAAATTTATACCTCCAGTATTGGAAATGATACAAAGATGAAATACATAGCATAGCAAGTTGTAAAAAATAATGCCAACAATTTAAAATAGTGGAAAAAATGGAAAAAGAAACAACTAAAAAGAAAATTGACATATAAAGAGTATATTACAAGGATAGATTATGGGAAATTGCAGAGTTCATAATTGCTGGCTGACTTTCATGATCATTAACTGTATTTTGAAGTCTTGCATCACAATGAATAGTTGCCTTTTTTGTTTTTAGGATTTGACTCTCCTCATAAAATAAGTTCACATTCATTTTCTATGTGGCACTGCTCTTTTTGAAATTCTCTATAATTTGATACGCACTGACATGAGCATTTCTTATTACATTTTTCCAATCTTCTATGCCATTCTTCTCTATTGTTTTGAGTATGTGGAAATCCATTTTGCAGGCCCTTGTATACAGGCCACACATTTGGCAAAACAATACTCTTGATTGAACAGCAACACCGTTGCCTAGATGATTTCTTATCCTTCCTTGCACATCATTATTTTCAAATCAGTCCGTAATTTTTCTGGTTTCTTCAGGCGATTGTGGTTTTAATTTATCAAAAGCTCCTGGAATTTTATCAGGTGGAAGGAATGCCAATACAGACAAATGACACATTTTTAAACTAAAATTTTCATCATTGCCATATGGCCTGGCCAATCCACTCACCTGAATTTTCTGGCAAATGAACTGGGTTGAATGGAAGATACAAACTTTACTGGTAACAACTTGCAGTTCACTTTTAGAAGCCTTGATCACACCTAATTAAAAACTTGTCATTAGAATTTGGGGATCCAATTGAAATCTATTTTCTTCTGCAAAGCCCATCAAATCTTCAAGTAAGTTTTTATAAAGTACGTCACTTATCCAATTATTAAACCATAAACACGCAGATTAAATTATAGAATTTTGTAATCCAAGGGAGGCATAAACTGTAGAAGGTTGATTAAAAAAAACCCACTGGGGGCAGTTTTGAAAGTGCCGTTCTTTAGCCAAAGTGAAACACGCACCGTTTTGTTATGTTAGACTTAGTGGTGAATAAATACGTTCATCTTTTTGACGTCAAATCCCTAATCAAGACTAGTTCATGATTTAATATGTCTTGTAGCTCTGGAGAAAGCTCTGTGCCAGGAGGTGTCTGGCTCAGAAGGCCACTGAACTTGTTGAACTCTTTTTATTATCTGATGAAAGGCATTTTGTGAAGGCAAGCAAGGTGTTACATGTAGAGGCGCTTTGTACATGATCACATACTTCAGCAGACAAGATTTTGTGCATTTTTTACTTTCATGTTCACTTCTTCTGTGATATTCAAGACATTCAAAACATTGACAGCAGATCTTCCCCACCTAGTCCGCTCAGACCCACACACTAATCTCTTCTGAGAAAACCCTCACAAACGTACCCAAAATAATGCTTTCCCAGCTTTCCAGGGATTCCTTAATACAGTCAAGTTGACACCTGAAATTTAAGTCCACAAGTCCACCCCTTGTAGATTTGGCACCCATATGGACCCCTCAAACCATACATAATTTCCAAATAAAGAGAAGACGAAGCAACAGTTGTATCTAACATGATGCAACTAATGTGGTACAACTATCCTGTGACTGTGATTTTCTGGATTTTACATTTTAAGAATTTAGACTTTAGGACTGGGCACAGTGGCTCATGCCTGTAATCCCAGCACTTTGGGAGGCCAAGGCTGGAGGATCACTTGAGCCCAGGAGTTTGAAACCAGCTGGGGCAATAAAGCAAGACCCAGTGATATGGTCTGGCTGTGTCCCCAACCAGATCTCATCTTGAACTGTAGTTTCCATAATCCTCACATACCATGATGGGGACCCAGTGGGAGTCATCAATCTGGGAGGTAATTAATCATGGAGGCAGTTACCCCCATGCTGTTCTCATGATAGTGAGTGAGTTCTCAAAAGATCTGATGGTTTTTGAAGTAGCTTTTCCCTCTTTGCTTGCACTTCTCCTTCCTGCTGCCTTGTGAAGAAGGTGACTTGCTTCCCCTTCGCGTTCTGCCATGATTGTAAGTTTCCTGAGACCTCGCCAGCCATGATGAACTGTGAGTCAATTAAACCTCTTTCCTTTATAAATTACCCAAGCTTGGGTATGTCTTTATTAGCTGCATGAGAATGGACTGATACAGTAAATTGGTACTGAGGTAGTGGGGTGTTGCTATAAGGATACCCAAAAATGTGGAAGTGACTTTGGAACTGGGTAACAGGCAGAGGTTGAACAGCTTGGGGGTTCAGAAGAAGACAAAAGAAATGTGGGAAAGTTTGGAACTTCCTAGAGACTTGCTGAATGGTTTTGATGAAAATGCTGATAGTGACATAGACAATGAAGTCCAAGCTGAGGTGGTCTCAGATGGAGATTAGGAACTTGTTGGGAAATGGAGTAAAGGTGACTCTTGCTATGCAAAAAGACCGATGGCATTTTGCCCCTGCCCTAGAAATCTGTGGAACTTTGAACTTGAGAGAGGTGGTTTAGGGTATCTGGTGGAAGAAATTCCTAAGTAGCAAAGCATTCAAGAGGAAGCAAAGCATAAAAGTTTAAAAAATTTTGCAGCTTGACGATGAGATAGAAGAGAAAAACCCATTTTCTGGAGAGAAATTCAAGCTGGCTGCAGAAATTTGCATAAGTAACAAGGAGCTGAATGTTAATCACCAAGACAATGGGAAAATGTCTTCAGGGCATGTCAGAGACCTTCACGGCAGCCCAAACCATCACAGGCCAGGACGCCTAGGAGGAAAAAATGGTTTCATGGGCCGGGTGCAGGACCTTGCTGCTCTATGCAGTCTCAGGACTTGGTGCCCTGTGTCCCAATCATGGCTAAAAGGGCCAACGTACAGCTCAGGCCATGGCTTCAGAGGGTACAAGCCCCAAGCCTTGGCAGCTTACATGAGGTGTTGGGCCTGTGGGTGCACAGAAGTCAAGAATTGAGGCTTGGGAATCTATGCCTAGATTTCAGAGGATGCATGGAAATGCCTGGGTGTTCAGGCAGAAATTTGTGACAGGGACAGAGCCCTCATGGGGAACCTCTGCTAGGGCAGTGAGTACAGAAGGGAAATGTGGGGTCGGAGCCCCCACAGAGTCCCCACTGGTGCACTGCCTAGTGGAGCTGAGAGAAGAGGGCCACCATCCTCCAGACTCCAGAATGGTAGATCCACTGACAGCTTGCACCATATGCCTGGAAAAGCCACAGACAGCACCAGCCTGTGAAAGCAGTCAAGAGGGGCCTGTACCCTGCAAAGCAACAGGGGTGGAGCTGCCCAAGGCCTTGAGAACCCACCTCTTGCTTCAGCATGACCTGGATGTGAGACATGAAGTCAAAGGAGATCATTTCAGAGCCTCAAGATTTGACTGACCCATTGAATTTTGGACTGGCATGGGGCCTGCCATCCCTTCATTTTGGCCAGTTTCTCCCATTTGGAACAGGTGTATTTACCCAACGCCTGTATCCTCATTGTATCTATGAAGTAACTAACTTGCTTTTGAGTTTACAAGTTCATAGGCAGAAGGGCCTTGCCTTGTCTAAGGTAAGACTTTGGACTTGGACATTTGGGTTAATGCTGGAATGTGCTAAGACTTTGGGGGACTGATCATGTTTTAAAATGTAAGGACATGAGATTTGGGAGGGGCCGGGGGCAAAATGATATGGTTTGGCTGTGTCCCCACCCAAATCTCACCTTGAATTGTAGTTTCCATAATCCCTACATGTGGTGGGAGGAACTCAGTGGGAGGTAATTAAATCATGGGGGCAATGACCCCCATGCTGTTCTCATGACAGTGAGCGAGATCTGATGGTTTTATAAGAGACTTTTCCCCCTTTGCTCAGCACCTCCTGCTGCCTTGTGAAGAAGGTGCCTTGCTTCTTTTTCTCATTCACCATGATTGTAAGTTTTCTGAAGCCTTCCCAGCCATGCTGAACTGTGAGTCAATTAAACCTCTTTCTTTTATAAATTACCCAGCCTCGTGTATGTCTTTATTAGGAGCATGAGAATGGACTAATTCTCCCTGTCTCTATTTAGAAAAGAATTTAGACTTTAGGAATTTTGATCTTTCAGGATTTCAAGATTCAGGGTTATGGTGTTTGGGATTGGGTCTCCTGGGATTATGATCCTCACCTGGATTAAACAGCCTCGTAGCTCTCTTCAAACTATGTTCCTATTCTCCCACTGCCTCCTGAGTTCAGCCTCTTTCTTCAACTTGGCTAAGCCTGCTTCTCCTTTCCTATCCATCCGCTTTCTTCCCTCTGATTAATCTAAAGTAAAATTTGACTTTTTTTCATTCCAACAACTCCAGCTTCTATCACATATCTCCTTTCGTGAAGGTGGCCCCGATAATGTTTTTGTTGACAACAGTATAATACAGAGAAGATTGCGTACAGTTAAAATATGTATTTTATTTATTTGGTGGCAGCATTCTGATAAGGAATTAAAACCATTTCTTTTAAAATCATAATTTAATCACCAGGCAGAGCAGATAAAGAGAAATAAGTTCCAGAATCTCACATCTGTCAAAAGTAAATGCTGATTTTTTATTGAGGACTTCCTTATTTCTGCCACTAGTTGACTCTCAAACTGCTTGTCCCCAGTAGAATCTAGTGTGGAATTGGCAAATGAGGTGTCATACATGCAGCGCTCTACTGCAGCCGATAATTAGTACCCAGAAATTTTGTGAAGTGTTTGTCAAACCATCAGTAGAAATATTTACACAATGGAAATCAGCAAATTCTACAAATCTGGGCTTCCCCCCCACCCAACCAATATGTTTACTAGCATACCACTTTTATTCGTCTTGTAAACATTCAAACTTTCTATAAATATTCATGGACTCTCCCATACTCTGTGTCTCAGAATAACCCAAAGTCCTTACAATAGCCAGTGAGGCTGAGTGTGAGTTGACCCACCCAGTCCCTCTCTCCAACCTGTCTCCTGTTAGCTTTGTGATTCCTAATGTTCTCTACCTCATGCACCTGGGCTAGGCATGCACTCTGCTGTTTGCTGGCCTTTTCTTCCTGGACTGCTCTTCCCCACATATCTGCATAGCTGGTGCCCTCGCCTCCTTGGAATCTTTGTTCAAATGTCATTTTCTCAGTGAGACCTTCTGTATAACTTTCCTGTGACTGCTGGAATAAATTAGCACACATCTAGTAGCCTAAAAGAACACACACTCTCTCTAGGGGAGAGAGACCACTTTCTTACCTTCTCCAGCTTTGAGAGGATGCCTGCGTCCCTTGGCTCCTGGCCCCCTTCCAGCCAGCAACTGCATCATTCTGACTCCAGCTGTCATACCTCTTGCCTCTGACTCTCCTGCCTCCCTCTTTTGCTTTTAAGTACTCTTGAGATGACATTGGGCCAACGTGAGTAATCCAGAATAATCTCCTCATCTGACGATCTGTAACTTAATCACATCAACAAGTCCCTTTTGCCATATAGGGATATGGACATGTAGAAAGGCCATTCTTCTGCCTCCTACCCCCTCCTTGAGCATTTTAACTATCTTCACATCTACCCACTCCCAGCATTGCTTGGCTCCCTTCCATGCTTAATTTTTCTCTGTGCCGCTTATTACCTTCTGGCATATTATACATTTTACATATTCATTTTACTAATGATCTGTCTTTTCTCATTGGAATGTTATTTGCATGAGGATAAATATTTTTGTTTTATATCATTGCCGTATTTTCATTATGTAGAACAGTGCCTTGCTGTTAGTAAGGATTCAAAAAATATATACGTTTTGGCTGAATAAATTAGGTTGAGAATTTTGGGGGAAAATCCTGGCATGATACAGAAGACGGTTCCCAGTGACAGGAAAGGGCCATGTGGTGGGACCTCTACAGGAAGCCGGGATGCTCCAGAGGTCCCCCAAGGCAGAGCTGCTTTGCTCACATTGAACTCTTTGCCCAAGCTCTTATTTCTAATGTTTTCTTTCATATTTGTTTTTGCTCTGCCTCTTTTTAATTTTTTTTTATAGAGATGAGGTTTTACTATATTTCTCAGGCTGATATCAAACTCATGAGCTCAAGCAACCTTCCCACCTCGGCCTCCCAAAATGTTATTATGACAGGTACAAGCCACCACATCCGGCCTGCTTTTGCTCTGTCTTTGAAACATACTCAAAATATTTATATTGGTTTCTTTAAAATATTTATATTGGTTTCTAACTATAGATAGTAAACTCCTGAAGCAAAGTAACCACTTTGTTCTTCATTATTTCTTTCACTCTTCTACTCTGCACATTGCCAGATATTGGACACGTAGGTGCCAAATATTTGCTTTTCTGATTTCTTACATTTTATTTCTTAAAAATCAGCCTAACCACGTTGTAGAGAGGGCTGATTTCCTTCCTTTGTTTTGAAAATTTGTGCATGCCCAAGGCTTCCATTGTGCAGTTCAATGCCGCTACAGTTTTTTTTTTTCTATTTTTGCCAGACTTTCAAAACTCTTAAAACTTGCTGGCGGTCAGCACAGCAAGGAACACACTTTAGCTTTAAAAAAAACCTTAACATGGAAGAACGCACTGGCATTGTTTTCAACGTAACATAGGCTAGACTTTACCTGTGTTTCCACATGCTGAGAACTGTCCCACCAGGCTGACGTGTTCACCTCTTCAGCTTGGATCCTGTTGTGGATTTATTTACAAACATCAGTCGCTTTCAAACCATTGTTTTTTTTGTTTTTTTTTTTTGAGACGGAGTCTGGCTCTGCCCCCCAGGCTGGAGTGAGTGGCGGGATCTCGGCTCCCTGCAAGCTCCGCCCCCCGGGTTCCCGCCATTCTCCTGCCTCAGCCTCCCGAGTAGCTGGGACCACAGGCGCCGCCACCTCGCCCGGGTAATTGTATTTTTAGTAGAGACGGGGTTTCACCGTGTTAGCCAGGATGGTCTGGATCTCCTGACCTCGTGATCCGCTGCCTCGGCCTCCCAAAGTGCTGGGATTACAGGCGTGAGCCACCGCGCCCGGCCCTTTTTTTTTTTTTTTTTTTTTTTTGAGGCGGAGTCTCGCTCTGTGGCCCAGGCTGGAGTGAGCGGCGCCATCTTGGCTCACTGCAAGCTCCGCCCCCCGGGTTCCCGCCATTCTCCTGCCTCAGCCTCCCGAGGAGCTGGGACCGCAGGCGCCGCCACCTCGCCCGGGTAATTGTTTGTATTTTTAGTAGAGACAGGGTGTCACCGTGTTAGCCAGGATGGTCTGGATCTCCTGACCTCCTGATCCGCCCCCCTCGGCCTCCCAAAGTGCTGGGGTTCTAGGCAGGAGCCGCCGCACCGAGCCGTCCTGTCTGCTGTGTGTTTTCTGTGTTTTGCTGCCGACTATAGGAGATAATGTGGAGAAAAAAGAGATGAGAGGAGGAAGGTAATGAGAGACCTTGTCGAGGTTGTGACCTTGGTTTTTTTGAAGAATTTGCTGCCTTTCTACTGTGAAGCGAAGCAGCATTTTGTTACTGACCCGAAAACCACGTAATCTCAGGTGAAGGTGCCACTCGCCGCGCTGTGGGAATGCCGTCTGTGTTTTGTTGCACTGTTTCTTGGTTGTGTGCTTGGCTGGCTTTTTGGAGGGGAAATGTGGAAAGGGGAACTACACAGAAGGGCCGACCCGCCCACATTTTCTTATTATCTTCCAGACAAGAAGGAACAAGCAGAGCTAAGAGTGGAGTGAAGAAAGGAGTGTGATAAGCACCAGCAAAGAGCTGAGGGCTGTTGCTCTCTAAAATTATTATTTGATTATTTTAAAGGTATGGAAGTTTTCTAGTCACTGAAGAAAGGAGCGGAAAGTGCACTTATTTTTATATAGAGTTATTTAACTACCTCCTAAACACATATGTGAAATTTTTTTTTTGCTGGTGCAAAGTATTTTAATCAGTAAGAATTCATATACTGAGATTATGATTAGAGAACTCAATTTATACATTTGCTATCTTGCTCAAGCCTGACATGGCCACAAAACCCAAGTTTACTCCAAAATATATAGCTTCAAAATAACAAATACTGGAAAGTTTGGTGTGGAAACTATTTTGTACTTTTGCACAAAAAACCTGAAGAACAAATTACCTAAAGAACAATTTGCTAAACATGAGAAATCACTCACTTTGAATATGTACAGGTAAGATAGGAACAGTGACCAGACCAGTAAATTATAGTTTATATTGAAGATAATATTCAGTTGACTCAGAACAAATAACCAGCATTCTTGATAACATCTTAGCATTTCCAGAGTGCCAAGTGTACTGATTTTTAAAAATATATTTTAGAAGGAACTTAGATCTGGTGTTTTTAATGAAAGCCAGCATCTCTGATGTTGCAACATGTATGTGAAGTGGATGTTACGTCTATCCTGCCCTTTAACCCCACCATTAACAAAGTGGCTGAAAATAACAGTAAAAAAAAATCAGTCTAAGGGAGAAAAGGACTAATGCTCTCAATTCTCTCTCTCTGTGTATGTGTGTGTCTGTGTGTTAAGGGGGATGACAGGAGGCAGTCTTAACTCTTGAAAGAAACCTTGTGCGCAACGTGCAGGTTTGTTACGTATGTATACATGTGCCATGTTGGTGTGCTGCGCCCGTTAACTCGGCATTTACATTAGGTATATCTCCCTAGAACTTGAAGTATAATAAAAAATATATATAAAATAAAAAAAAGAAACTGTCTTTGTATAGGAAGCTTATTTTGGTTTAGGTTCAATGATAAGAAAGTTTAATTTTATAATCCATAAGACCAGATACCTTCAGAAATGATTTTTCCCTGTGGGATTTCCATGACTGGTATTCCACCCAGTGTGAAATGACAGGTCTGGATGTCTGTGTCTACACCCATCAAAGCGTCAGAGCTTCATGCACTGCTATTACTTTTCTGTTAACTCTGGGTAAATCAGGAGGCTGGTACAAAGAATAATTTTAACTTCAGATTTTACAGTTTGTTTCTGTTAAGGGCAGAAGGATCTACTTTTCAATGATCTGTATTTTTAGATGTTGACTTTTCCTGATGCTATTTTTTTGATTATGGAGAAAATGGAATTCTTACTAGAAATCTCAACTCTGAATTGAGAATAGATGTTTTGATACTTGTACTGCTGTGGCCGGAAACTTGGAATCATGAATTAAAAGAGACCCTGCTGTTTATCTACAGATTAGGACATACAAATAAACATCAGTGTAATATCCTCACTAGCATTCTGAGAGTTACATTTACTTATTCCAGAGCAAAATTAATATATGATAAGAAGTGGAATATTTTCTGTTGATATCTAGGGTATTATGACAAGAACCTTCCTTAGAAAAGTAATAGTGTATTAGGAGGACACTGGATGCTACCACATTATTTGCCTTCAAGGCCTTCAGGGCATTGCAAACAACTGCAATCAATCTAATAACCTTATCAAGCACAAGCCAACAGTGAAATGAAAGTCATTTATCTGAAACAGCAGGCGAGACCTTCATTGGTACCCTTGGAAAGTGACTCACTAACCCTGCCGAAGCTTTGCTCCATCTGATCAGGGCATAATGTTTCATTGGCCCAATAATCAAGGCCTTTAGAGTTTCACAGCGTTTTCCCTCCAATAGCTAATACGGGGAGCACTGCTGACGTTCTGCCCACGGTTGCCAAGGCTGAAATCAAACTTGCTTTGAATAATACTATAAAAGCCTTGAAATGAATCTTTGCCATAGGAACCAATGTTCAATTGTGGGCTCTCAACAAAGCTGCTCAAGGTGGTAGGGAGCAAACTTTTTGAGTTGGTTTTAGGTAACAGAAACAGACGTCTTTATTGGATTTATCTGGAAAAAAGTAAGGAAAATCCCAACATTATCTGTTCTGGTCAACAAGTGTAAGGCTCAGTCCCGTTTTACTTCTCTCCTTCCCCTTTAGATCCTTTTTCCTTATTCTTGACTCCATGTATGGAGAAAAAGTTCAAGTGCATCTACAGCAGTAATGCTGGGAACTTGTCACTTATTCCCATGATGCTGCTACTGCTTATAAAGCACTTTGAGAATTCTTCTATTCAGAGTTAGTGATAAGCCTCAAGAGGAAATCAGCCTTGCTGGTGTACAGCTGTGTTTTGGGCTCATGTGTAGTAGAAGAGCTAACATGGATTTCAGAGTCTCCCAGGTGTTTGGAATCCAGGCTCTGCTCTCAGGACCTGCGAGGTCTTAGATAAGTTGCTCAATCTCTTTGAGCCTCAGTTTTCTGAGTACAGTGACACATACCTTACAGGACTGTGGTGTGAGTGAATTACACGATGTGTATGGATCCAGCTAGGGTCTTCTTTCCTTCCTTCTCTCCTCCCTACCTCTGAATTTCCAGCACGCTCTACTTTCTGAGGTCTGACTCCTGAAAGGCTAGACACAGCGAAGCTGGATGCTTGCTAGAAAACTGAGGGGCTAGACTTGAGTGTTAGGGAACCAGGGAATGACATCTGTCATCCATCCGGTTAGGCCTAGGAGGAAAGCGAGGCAGGGCAGCAGAGTGGGAAGTGGTGCCCATGAAGGCCACTTTTGGGCAGTCACCGGAGCCTCTGCTCAAGGCACTTTAGTTCTGAGTTATTTGGAGCCCAAGGTAGGGGCAGATATAAGAGAAGGACGGCAGTTATCGCCTGGTCAGGAGTTTAACAATTTCTACCTCCTTTCAAACCTCATTTCATCCCTTCCGTCCCAGTCAAATTCTCAGGCATCTGTGAGCAGGCCTGTGCATCATCATTTCTCCTCTGCAAGGGTGTCTTCGGGCATGTGAGAAGGTCTTAGTGCACCTGTGGTATTTAGGGACTTGATCCTCTTTCCTCTTTATTGTCAAAGTTGTGACTTGCCGAGGTCGGGACAGAGTCTGGTTATGACATGTTAGCAATCGTCACCTCTCAGTTTTGAATAAATACTCCTTTATGCAGTTTGATCTCCCATTCATGTCATTTATTAATTTGTTCAGTCATTAACACATTCATTTGTGGAACATTTGGCTTGGTAAATAGAAGAAACCCTTCTTTGGCATTAGGGGAGAGAGAACAAAATGCACAGAGATACACGCTCAGCTTTGTATAACTTTTGACAGTTTCTAACATCAAATAAGATCGAACTTGGAAAACCAAAGACTTACCACTGAGATATTTTCATAATCTAAAAAGTCAGTTTCAAAAGAACTTCCGAAATGTTTTTTAAAATGACTGTCCTTTAGAATAATTATGTAGCATTCCAAGGTTTTAGTGTTCAACCAGCATTTATTACCACCTGCTGGGTGCCTGAGGTAGGAAATTGTAATGAGAGCCACAAACATGAATTGAAAAACTGCTGCCTGTAGGTCCTCAGTTCCTGTCAAAGCATAGAGCCCCCTGTAGATAGAGCCCCCTGTAAAAGGTGCCCTGTGTTCTGGGCGAGAGGATACACTCAGTCAGCAGGTATATCTGCTGGGCAGAACAGGAAAGGTGTCACCGAGGAGGTGCTATGTGAGCTGGTTGTGAAAAATGAATATGGGTTTACGAAGCAGATCTGAGAGGCACTTTGCCGAAGTTACAACTCCTACCCAGGCATTTGTTTGAATTTTCTGTTTCATCTGCTCGTTGGAGATCATTTGTTGGTACACTTATATCTTCTATGCCAGGCTGAAAAGAAAGGAGTGATTGTGTGTGTGTGTGTGTGTGTGTGTGTGTAGTATTTTTCACAGAGTTTCTTTGTGTTTCCAAGCTTACTTTAGAGCTGAAGCTTGTCAGAGTTCTCATAACAAATGCGTGATTGAACTAAATTACAACCCGCCGCCTCTGGTGTTGCAGCCTTACGGCACTTTAATGTTTTCATGGGGTGTGCTGTACCTTCATGATTTATTTAAAGACCAAATCATAATGAATAACAATTCTTAGGCTTAAACCTATAGCAGGGGTAGGAAATAGTTCAAACTTTCAGACTTACATGAACAAATGCAATCTTCAAAAACTACTGTTTTCTAATCTGCGTGAATGTACTGAACTCATTGACGCCTTCCTTTAAATGTGATGTATCAAAAGTGCCTTGCAAACTGTTAAATTCCAATGTTGATATTGTTATAGATATACTTTATTAAATACTGGATAATGATTTTATAAAGTACAGGGTTTTTAACTGTGAAATTATTCTAAAATATGTAGAAAAATTTGGAATAATCTTCCCATGTTGAACACAATGATTGTTTTTAAAATTCTCTTGATTTATATGTTTATATGTTGTGGATTCTCAATTGAGTGAATTAGTGTCTTTGCAGTATAGTAAGATTTTGGTATAGTTTTTAATCTATCAGGGAAAAGGCTAGATAATTAAGTGGGATCTCATTTGTCTCATAGCCCATTATTTGAGGGATGATTTAAGACCATAGGAAATACTGAGCCACCTTTTCTAAAAAGACAACTGATTTTCTTATGCTTTTAAGTTCAAATTTATTTTATCTCCTTTTGACTAATGGAAACAACAGGTTATCAAAAACCGTAACAGAAAATATTCTTCTTATTTATTGAATCAGAAGAGAAACAGGAAATACTGTGCTTTCTTGGGCCTGTTTCCTACACCCCAGCATCACACAAATTGTTGTTGCTTCTATAATGTTCAGCTTCAAATTATTTTGCTTGATCAGTCAAAATGAATTACCTGAATTTTCTCCTCCTGTTCAAAATGGAACCGCATTTATCCACCTACCCCCAGCCCTAGGACTGTTTCTTTTATTCCAGTAGTTTCTGATATCCTTGACTTCACAGTAGAAAGCTGTGAGTCTCCCAAACCCCTTCACTCAGGTCCCGTGGAGCCTGTCTTCTAAAGTCTCTTCAGCCTTCTTTCTTTGCATGTTCATGGCCACCTTGTCGTTTAGACCCTTATCCCTGACTGTAAGGCATCCCTTGGGTCTTCCTGCCTGTGGCCATGCCTGATTTATACCCTTCCTAAAATGCAATGTGATCATGTCGCTGCCTTGCTTAGAAGCCCTGCACTGACTTCCAACACGTGCAGAATCAGGTGCTTACTGTTTAACATGGTCTACCCAGTCCTCCAGATTCTGGCTTCCAGTTATTTTCTCAGCCTCAAAAAAGCACCTCACTCTCCAAACATATCAAATAGCTTGCGCCCTCCTGCCTCTGGTTCACACCTCCATTCCCTCCCCTCTACCTGGATGCCCCTCCCGCTGTCAGCTCCCACAGATTGACTGGCGCTTGAGTGTTTTATTGCACTTTGGACCTCCTGCCTCTCACTCCTGGCTTCTGTCTGTCTACCTGTCCTGATCTGCCACTTGTGTAGCCTCTGGCTTATCTGCCTAATTCTGGTTGACAGTGTTATTTGTTAGCTTCATATCTACTTGTTCTCTCAATTATTTCTCAGCCTCCCCACACCAGGCTCCTTGCCCCGTATTTATAAGCTGCTATTGGCTTGAGGGTGACTGTGCCTTTCTAATAAAACTATTTTATAGAATGATAGTTACAATGGTACAGTAGAAAAGAAATGAATCTACCTTTGAGTGTATTGCAATACATCTAGTGATCCATAAATATTTTCTTCTTATTATCATTATTGTTATTTTTGTATAGATGATCAGGGAAGGCAGAGTCTAGGCCACCAGTCTGAACTTAGCTTTCATCTTTATTAAGATATTTGGGATGTCTGCAAGTATTCTGAATTTTAAATGGCATTTGGTGATTCGATAAAATTTTGTTTTACTCTGAACTGAGCAGAGTTTCAGCAGCTGGCTACTGTGTCATCATTTCTGTAAATTCAAAATGTAGAAGGAACATTTACCTTTTAACAAGGGAGTATCCTGGGTCTCAGTTCTCAACCGTTTTTCTAGGTGTGCTCATGCCTCTGTGACCTCAGAAAGCCCGATGGCATTAAATTCCATGTACGTGTGCACGGTCGATGAACGCATATTTCCAACTCCTACCTCTCCTCTAAAATTTAGGCTCGTATCTAATTAACTGCTAATGATCACCACTTGGAAGATTAACAGACAACTCAACTATCACACATCCATAAGGAAGTTCTTGATCCTCCACCTTCAACCCCTGGGCCCAACACTCCTCAGTCTTCTCTGTCTCAGTAAATAGCACCTCCAGCGTACCAGCTGTTAGGCCGGGAAACTTGCCCTGACTCCTGTTTGTCTCTGACACCATATATCAGCATACACTGTTGAACTGAGTTCAGAATCTGAGCTCCCCTTGCCCCAACCATTGTGTGCACCTTGCTTCACTTTACATCATTGCTTTCAAGGATTATCAAAATAGCCTCCTGACTCCTCTCCCACTTACTCTTTCTTGCTCCCTGCACTTTGTTCTTCACTGAACAACCAGAGTAAGTCTTTATTTATTTATTTATTTATTTTGAGACAGAGTCTCCTCTATCACCCAGGCTGGAGTGCAGTGGCGCGATCTGGGCTCACTGCAACCTCTACCTCCTGGGTTCATGCAATTCTCCTGCCTCAGCCTCCTGAGTAGCTAGGACTACAGGCATGCACCATCAAGTGCTGCTAATTTTTGTATTTTTAATAGAGATGGGGTTTCGCCATGTTGGCCAGGCTGGTCGCGAACTCCTGACCTCAGGTGATCCAGAGTAAGTCTTTTAAAGTGTAAGGCAAATAATGTTTTCCATCTGCTTCCATGGCTAGGA
This sequence comes from Theropithecus gelada, assembly GCF_003255815.1. Classification (NCBI taxonomy): domain Eukaryota; kingdom Metazoa; phylum Chordata; class Mammalia; order Primates; family Cercopithecidae; genus Theropithecus; species Theropithecus gelada. The sequence goes on along the minus strand of NC_037672.1, from coordinate 186,683,558 downwards.
AGGTCTTAAACTGTCTTGTCCCCTGACACTTCTCTGATCTCTATTCCCATCAGGCTCCCCTCTGTTATTGCAATCTTCAGAGAAACCAGGCAGATGTGCTTCTGCCCCAGGGCCTCTGCATGTGCGGTCCCCTTTGCCTGGAATGCTTTGTCTTCAGGTAGCAGCATGGCTTACCTCTCTTATCCAGGCCTTTGCTTCATTATTACCCTGTCATAAGAAGGCTCTTTTCTGACCATTTAACTTCAAATGGCACCTTCTCACTCTCTATTTTCTTATTCTACTTTATTCTTCTTTAAAGCGCTTCTTACCATCTGACCTATCACGTATACACACTTCCAGATTTCTTCACTGGTTGCTCCCACTCCCACTCTGTCCTGTGCAAGCTCCATGAGAGCAGAGACTGTTTTGTTCATTGCTGCATCTCTATCTCTTAAGATAGTTCTTGGCATAAGTAGGCATGCAGATTAGTATTGCATGCATGAGTGAGGACAGTAACGGTCCCAAATTCTTCTGGAAAGTTTTTCCTCAATCTTGAGGCTAGTTCACTATCATCAGATTTCTTGACCACTAATGACTCACTGTATCTCTGTCCTATTTACAGGCACAGTTTGGAAATATTGCGAGTTCAGTTCCAGACTACCGAAATAAAGCAAACATTGCAATAAAGTGAGTCACACAATTTTTTTGGTTTTGCAATGCACGAAGTCATGTTAACACTATATTGTGGTCTATTAAGAGTACAATTTCAATATGTCTAAAAATGCCAATGTACATGCCTTAATTTAAAATAATTTATCGATAAAAATGCTAATGATCATCTGAGCCTTCAGCAAGTTGTAATCTTTTTGGTGATGGGGGTCCTGTCTCTCTGTTGATTGCTGCCAACAGATCAGGGTGGTGGGTACTGAAGGTTGGAGTGGCTGTGGCAATTTCTTTTTCTTGTTTTTCTGAGATGGAGTCTCAGTCTGTTGCCCAGGCTGGAGTGCAGTGGCAGGATCTTGGCTCACTGCAACCTCTGCCTCTGGGGTTCAAGTGATTTCTCTTGCTTCAGCCTCTCAAGTAGCTGGGATTATAGGCCCCAACACCATGCCTGGCTAATTTTTATATTTTTAGTAGAGACGGGGTTTTACCATGTTGGCCAGGCTGGTCTCAAACTCCCGACCTCAGGTGATCCACTGGCCTCAGCCTCCCAAATTTCTGGGATTATAGGCATAAGCCACCGCGCCTGGCCAGCAATTTCTTAAAATAAGACAGCAGTGAAGTTTGCCACATCAATTGACCCTTCCTTTCATGAAAAATTTCTCTGTGGCATGTGATGCTGTTTGATAGCATTTTACCCACAGTAAAACTTCTTTCAAAATACAGTCAATCCTCTCAAAGCCTGCTGCTTCTTTATCAACTAAGTTTATTGAATATTCCAAATCCTTTATTGTTGTTTCAACAATGTTCATAGTGTCTTCACTAGGAGGAGATTTCATCCCCCAAAACACAACAAAGCAACAACAACAACAAAAAAACCCACTTTTTTTTCTCATCCATAAACAGCAAGTCCTCATTTCATCAAGTTTGATCATGAGATGTAGCAATTCAGTCACATCTTCAGGCTCCCCTTCTAATTCTAGTTCTTTTGCTCTTTCTACCACATCTGCAGTTATTTCTTCCACTGAAGTCTTGAACTCCTTAAAGTTATCCGTGATGATTTTAATCAGCCTCTTCCAAACTCTTGTTAGTGTTGATATTTTGACCCCTCCCATGAATCATGAATGTTCTCAATGGCATTTAGAATGGTGAGTCCCTTCCATAAGGTTTTTAGTTTACTTTGCTCAAATCCATCAGAGGAATCATGATGACAGTGACAACCCTATGAAATGTATTTCTTAAATAATAAGACTTGGAAGTTGAAATGACTCCTTCACCCCTGAGTTTCAGAATGACCTTGTATTAGTAAGCATGGAAACAAAGTTGATTTCCTTGTATGTCTCCATCAGAGCTCTTAGGTGTCAAGGAGTACTAACATTTTGAAAGAAATCTTTTTCTCTGAGCAGTAGGTATCAACAGTGAGCTTCAAATACTGAGTAAACCATAGTGTAAATAGACGTGCTGTCATTCAGGCTTTGTTGTTCCATTTGTAGGGCACAGGCAGAGTAGGTTTAGCATAAGTTTTAAGGGCCCTGGAATTTTCAGAATTGTGAGGGCAAATTGGCTTTAACTTAAAGTCGCCAGATGCATTAACCTGTCATGAGACTTAGCCTGTCCTTTGAAGCTTTGAAGCCAGGCATTGACTTCTCTCTAACCGTGAAAGTCCTAGATGACATGCACTTCCAGCAGAAGGCTGATTCATCTACACTGAAAATCGATTGTGTAGTGTGGCCACCTTTATCAGTGATCTGAGCTAGATCTTCTAGGTAACTTGCTGCAGCTTCTCCGTCACACTTCCTGCTTCACCTTGCACTCTTATGCTATGAAGAGGGCTTCTTAAACCTCATGAACCAACCTCTGCTAGCTTCAAACGTTTCTTCTGCAGCTTCCACACTTCTCTCAGCCTTTATAGAACTGAAGAGAGTCAAGGCCTTCCTCTGAATTAGGATTTGGCATAAAGGATTATTCTGGCTGGTTGGACCTTCTATCCGGACCATTAAACTCTGCATACCAACAACAACGCTGTTTCACTGTCTTACCACAGCGTGCTCACTGGATTAACGTCCTTCAAGAACTTGGCCTTCGCGTTCACAATTTGGCTCTCAGTTTTGTCCAAGAGGCCTAGCTTTCAGCCTGTCTCGTCTTTTGACATGCCTTCCTCACTAAGCTTCATTTCTAGCGTTAGATTTTAAGTGAGAAATGCATGAGACTCTTCCTTTTACAGGAACGGGTACAGGCCACTGTAGGATTATTAATTGGCCTAATTTTCATATTGTTGAGTCTCAGAAAATAGGGAGGCCCAAGGAGAGGAAGACAGATGGGGAAACAGCCGGTTGGGGGGGCAGTCAGAGTCCATACAACATGTGTCAGTTAAACATGCCATCGTACGTGGATGCGGCTCATGGTGCCCAGAACACAGCAGTAACGTCAAAGGTCACTGACCATGGAGCACCATAACAAACACAGTGATAAATTTTGAAATATTGCTAGAATTACCTAAATGTGACGCAGACACAAAGTGAGCCCATGCCATTAAAAAAAGGCACCGAAACTTCCAGTTAGCTGAACATGTGGAGGTGAAATGTGGCTCAATTTTGTGAGTTGAATTAGACAAGTCCCTGATCTTTCCTATTTGTTAAAGTCAGAATTTAGGATACTTTCTTTTATGAATTAGCATTAACTTAAACAAAAGAGCTTAATGAGATTCACCTGGCATGACTGGTAAGGTAATTATGTTTCAGAATTTACTGAAAAAGAAAGGTTCTTTTGTTTGTTATGCTTTCAAGGAGTAGAAAACCCGCGGTTGAAAATCAATACCGAAGGGTCAAAGTGTGCTGGGGCGTGGTCGAGCTCCTTTGAAACAGACTGGTGGGGAAGAACTTTGTGTCCAAGTTCGGCCTGTGTCAGCAGCTGAGCCTCCGAATGAGACGCACACTACAGAAAGAACACATGGGCTGTGGCCATTCAGCAACTGAGCACCTATCCCAGGCACTGCCACTGCAAGGATGAGGAAGACACACACAGTCCCTACTGTGCAGACGTGTTACGCTGGGGTCCCAGGCACTGCCACTGCATTAAGGATGAGGAAGACACACACAGTCCCTACTCTGCAGACGTGTTGTGCTGGGGTTAGCAGAAAGTGGAAATGCAGGATTTTCTCATTTCAATACAGGGTGATCAAAGCTCGTACGCAGGATGTTCGGGGTGCTGTCGGAGCACATTGGGGGAGCACCTAAACTCATTAGAACTAACTGATGATGAGTACAGCTTATGTTTGGGACTATTAGCAGGAATGATATAAAAAAGTTGGGTAAATGAAAATAGTGTACTATTTAGGTTAGCACAGAGTAGTAATGTAGATGAATTAGTTAGCATAAAAAATAATTTTTATGGCCAAAGAAGAAAGAGACATGAGAAGATTTTAGTCTCACTGTTGAAGAGACACATTGCACACTATATAATTCTCATAAAAAACATAAGAACATAGGTAAATGCAACGCATATGAAGCTGTAGAAAGAATAATATTGCACATTATTCACTTATTACTCTTTTTTTTTTTTTTTTTAATGAGACAGAGTCTCCCTCTGTCGCCCAGGCTGGAGTGCAATGGCGTGATCTTGGCTCATTGAAACCTCCGCCTCCTGGGTTCAGGTGATTCTCCTACCTCAGCTTCCCGAATGGCTGGGACTACAGGTGCCTGGTACCATGCCCAGCTAATTTTGGTAATTTTGGTAGAGACCGGGTTTTGCCATGTTGGCCAGGCTGGTCTCAAACTCCTGACCTCAAGTGATCCACCTGCCTTGGCCTCCCAGAGTGCTGGGATTACAGGTGTGAGCCACTGCACCCGGCCTCACTTATTACTCTTGATAGCACAATTATAGGTACTTAGTAGACATTTAGTTAGAATTCAAGGAGATTCTGAGGGGTATAATTAGTTGAAATTGCAGTTAAGCAATTACTATTATCAGAAAACCACTTTCGTTTAACTTACTTCTAATGACCGAGACAGAGGAGCTGTACCAGGGCTGTATCCCACGTGAGGTCCCCATCAGAGAATCTGGGGCGGGACAATCCAGCCGCTTGCCTTACAGGGAAATAGGTTTCTCTTTCTGGTGAAGTTCCCGACAGGCGCTTTAGGTTAGTGCTTTTGGTAAATCCAAGGAATGGAGTCTATTTTGGAATCCTGAAATACTCAAAGAGGGCTTTGTCTCCCAGGAAGGGCATCAGCTGAGATAACTCAAGTGGCATTTGAGAAGAAGCAGAAGCAGGTAGGTCACTCTCTGCCTCCCAGGAGCAGATCATAAGACCTCCTTTCAGAGGAACAGTCCTTATACCCAGAAGAAAGAGACATCCTTATCTCTGAAGACGCAGGGACACAGAGAAGAATCTGAACACACAGGCCTCGCTGAGTTCCCCCAGTTCATCTCTGTGACAGCATACCCACTGTATCCAATTGTACCCATCCATGGCGTCCACTGCTCATCAAACCTAACTAAGCACAAGATACACAAGGTTTCCTGTTTCTTTGGGTCATTTTCTTATGAAGACTCCTGTGCCACATAAAACTTTTTAAATAAACGTGTATGCTTTTCTCTCGATCAGTACTTTGTTACGGGGGCATCGGCCGCAGGCCGAGTGATGGGTGAGGAAAAGAAACCTTTCTTCCCCTACAAAGGAATGAAAAAGAATATTTGGGTATATATATTCTCTGCCCAATGAGAGACTCCGTTCCATGGGCCTTATTTCCTCCCTATGTTTTATTATTCACGGACAGACCCTCTACTCTTGATCCATTTGATCAAAAAGTCTGTGAAGACTGCATCCTGGACTGTGGCTGTGGAGTGGAGTGTCTTGCAGCTGCGTGTGAAACTGGATACTTGTGGACTAGAGCTGCCGAGGGAGGAGAAGGATTAACGACCCCCCGCAGAAGCCATCCAGTGAGCTCTTAGGATGAGCTGATAAAGAATTTGGGAGGACTCTAGCTCTAGACTTTCTGGGACGATTTCCTTCTTCACAGCAGAGTTCAGGTCTCTTGCCCTTTGCCGTGGGAAAGCCATACTCTCCTGTTTCTCCTGCGAGGCTGTCTTCCTCATGGCTCAGTGGCAGTTCTTTGGCACAGTCAAAAATCAGGGCAATTCCCTGCATTTTATATGTTGTGCTGAGAATGAAGCTGTACACTCTGGGCAAGTAGGAATTAACTCTTAGGCACACGGGGCCTTTGAATTGCTAAAAGGCTCTCTTCTGGGCAACACTCATTATGGATTGTGATCAAGTTACAGAATGTTCATGTTGCTTTGCTTTCTTAATCAGCCTTGTTTGTGACTTCCGATATCTTTGATCAAGATTGCAAATTGACTTTAATTTTTGTGCTTATATGTTAAGGAATGGTGTCTTTATTATTTCAGGTGAGCCATTTGTAGAATTAATTTAATCACCCATTCAGATCTACAGACTACAAAAATGAACGTTATATAGATATAGACACTGCGTTCATATAAAAGATTTCCAAATAGATATATCTGGGCTGCAATTGTCACGAAAGGAAGGCTCACTTTTAGAGGAAGCAAGATAATATATATTATAGGTTAAGAAAGATAAAATAACGGAAAAAAAGAGAATGGAAATAAACTGCAATTCTTACTTTCTTGTTTCTTTGTCACTGGGTTTTGCAGAATCCAGCCCCATGAGAAGGTTTTCCCCATTGTTAGTCCCTAGTAGGCTTTGTAATTGGGAAAAAACCTCAAAACTTCCCCCGCCCTTTGCTATATTTTGGTTGTATAATCTTATTCTTGGATTTAGTCAAGATAAATTTAACAAATTCAAATCAAGATTGTAAAATATATATTTCTTCTGTCAAATTTGCCTCATAGTCTCCATCCCTCTTCAGATGCCAAAAATAACTCAGATGGTGGATATAGGATTTGTTCTTTAAGAAAACAAGCCTTGTTTTCTTACAAATGAGTAGAAGCTGCTGAAAGATAGGGCCCCTGCCTCACACTTCCATCTTGTGTTCCTGGGAGCACTGTGGTGCTGAGATATTATCCATCGTTCTCCCTGATTTTTCTAAAGGTCCCTTGGCCTCCATGTGCTGGAGAGTGAGAGAGGATTTAAAGTCTTTCTGAGAGTGACTCCTCACGTTACTGTGGTTTTCTGTTACTTACTTTCCCAGCATCTGTGACGCAGTTTTCTCTTCCTGTCTTTCTTTTCTCTAAGATAATGAACACAAGGTAACTCCTCTTAAGAACAGGCAGTGCAGCATCAGGCGAGTATCAGATGGCAAGGGTTCCAATTATTCATTCTCTGATTTCCCCTTGACTTTTCTAAGAAAAGTGCAGCTTTATGTTTACTAGGACTAGAGAAATTCAGCTTTGCAGAAAGAACATAACATCTCAGTTGCTGTAGTCTTTGTTGTTAGTTATCATTTGTAACCAGGAGCTCGAATTTTCTTTCCTGGACCTGTCTGTTGTAGAGTGCAGCAGCAGGGTCTTCTCTGGTGCTGCAGGAGAAGGGATGCAGCTCTTCTCTCTGGGTTCTTTTGACCCAAGAAGCCTTCCAAAATGTGAAATGTAGGCTCCACGAGCAAAGGTGTTTTTGCCTCTTTTGTTGGCTATTCTGTACTGATGATGTGGGGAATAGTGCTTGGCACACAGTAGACCCTCAGGAAATATTTATGGAATGAATGAATAAATCCCCCATAATATAGGTTTATTGGACGCTTGACCTCCAATGATCTTCACCTGGGGAGACAATGTTGCCAGTGAGTGTCCTGGTTGCCTTTCAATTCCAGCTCTTTGTCCTGGGCAGAGCTTGTTGCACCTTCCAGTTTCAGTAATCAAGGAAGCGGAGTCCCTGCAATTCTTCAAGGAACCTTGAGAACTCAGGAGGTCCTAGGGTGGCTGCATCAATCCTGCAGACCAATGCCAATCAGCAGAGGGGCCATTCCCAGGGCCACATGGCTGGCTGAGTTGGGCCTTGGCCAGGTAAGACGCACAGCATGCATGCCTATGTGATTTAATTCTGAATGCCATAGACCTGGCAAGTCATAAAATAGCAACCAATAATTGTAAGTTAGAGGGCTCATTTCCTCCCAGAAATCTCAGTGTATGTGAAGATAGGTTGGAATGTGTAAAGAAAAGCTAAGAAAGCAGATTTCTGATAAGAGCAGCGTGTGACTCGTACAGCAGTTCTGAATTACAGCCCGAAGGATGGAATGCTGACAGTTCCTTCCCTCTTACCTGTGATTGCTAGAATTTTATTTAGCGGATCGTTTTTGAGCCAATCTCAAAATGAGAAAATTCTTTGAGGAATTATGCGTAGTGTGAAGTATATTCTCTCCCTTGTTGCCCGTGGAGATGCCACTGGTGACAGGGCAGATTTCCCACTGCAGGGTCGATGGAGATGCTGCTGCTGTCTTTGGACATAATAGTTTATGACAAAGAGACCAAAATAATTCCTCTTTAGCCATGTGGTTGTCTGTAAATTTGCCTAGTTGGTCATCCAAAGCGATGACATTTAAGATATAGTTGATACACTGTTTATCTTAAAGAAACGTTTTAAAATTAATTCTTCAGACCTATGTAATATTTTATCTTTTCTGTTTAATAATATCCAAATGTGCTTTTGTGACGCACAGGACACGTGTGTTTCTTCATAAATCAGTCAGATAGCTTTGAAAGTATAATATATTACAAGCATGTAGCAAAGACCCTGAAAACACAATTATTGAAGCAGTATAAAAAGGTAAATTTGCTTCAGTTTTGGATTTTTAATAGACTTCACTGTTATGTAGTGAAGACAGAAATATGCCATGGAAGTCTCTGGTTAAGAGCCAAGACTTTTTCTCATGTATCATTTCAGATCCTGTCATCTCTATCTGATCTTTAGGGTAGACTATGTACATTCAGAGTGTTGAGTAAAATTATTAGAAAATATAATACCTGTAACATTATTCTTTATACCCTTTAAGTAAATATGCTGGCACATGAATTCACAATTTAAAACTCTGACTTTGTAAGACATTTGCATGTATCTCCAATGAAGATATTGTTGGACTTGCATTCTTTGTGCATGATTTATGACTAAATTATGAGACCTTTACATTTGTGGAAATAAAACACATAAAGTTATTTCAAAATTCACATCAAGTCCATCACTGTGTTCTGTCAATCTTATCTCTAAATATTTCTCAGGTTTCTTCATTTACTTTCATTTCTACTCCCACAACCAGAGTCCAGATCACCATCATTCCTCACTTTCCGGACTCCTGGAATATAGTCCCATTCTCCATGCCTCCAAGTAATTAATGACACAGAAAAAGCACATTATGTAAAAAAAGTAGGAGTCCAGATTCAACATGCACGTGGATTGTAATGAAAACACACTAAAATGTTAACAGTGAAAGAATCAGCAGTTATATTTGTTTTGCTCTTTTATACTTTTTAATGTTTTCTAAATGTTCTATAATAAGCATGAATTATTTAAAAAATTTTATTAAGGTGCATTCTCATTTTAAAAAATTCAAGGCTGTACATGGTGGCTCACGCCTGTAATCCCAGCACTTTAGGAGGCCAAGGCAGGCGGATCACGGGGTCAGCAGACCAAGACCAGCCTGGCCAACATGATGAAACCCTGTCTCTACTAAAAAATACAAAAATTAGCCGGGCGTGGTGGCACACGCCTGTAATCCCAGCTACTCAGGAGACTGAGGCAGGAGAATGGTGTGAACCCCAGAAGTGGAGCTTGCAATGAGCCGAGATCGCGCCACTGCACTTCAGCCTGGGTGACAGAGCGAGACTCTGTCTCAAAAAAAAAAACCGAAGTGAAAGTGAAAACAGATACCATCTAAAATCTACTACTTAGAAATTCTCCTTATGAAATTCGGTGAACGTCATGTCAAATATCTTATTGTTTCTCTCCATGTATCTTCTCACAGGCACGTGCATATGCTTACACACACAGAGAGGGTGAAGAACGGCTACTTAGCGAGTTTGAGACAGGCAAAAAGTAAAATTTTATATGTACAAGATCAAACTATGCATCATCTTAAAAAGATTAAAATGTATTATGTTAACAATTTGTACCTAAAAAATTAAGCCTTATGCAAGGTGTCAGCTATTGAAATGAAAGCATCAGGTGACCTCAGCTTTTTATGTTGTGGACTTAGCCACACGCTGTGCCCAGCTCTGTTCCAGTTCTTTCCTCTTGCCTTTGGCTCCTACCACTCCGTCGTAGGCTTGACTTCTAGAAGAAACACAGCTAACCTGCCAGGGCTTTAGACCTGATCTTTCTTAGGGAGAGAGAGATGGAAAGAAAGAGATGGCTTCTTCTTTGCAGAAACACGTCAGCTGCCTTCTTCTCAATTTCCCTGGACAATATTTATGTTCATTCTCCCACCAGTGAGCAGGTAGGTACCTGCATGGGTAGCCCATTCTCATGGGTAGCCCATTCTCACGGGTAGCCCATTCTTACTAAAATAAAATGTTGAACTCCTTACGTAAAACATTTTGAATAAAAACAATTGATCAAAAGGAATAAAAAACATTTTTGAGTGAAAACAATTGATCAAAAAGAACAAAATGTGCAGCTTTTCAAATTCTACAGACCAGGTGAATTTAGTAGAGAATGAACAAAGTAGTTTACAATATAAAGATTTCTGAATTCAGTGGTGTGTGTGTTCACTGCCCCGAAGAAATGAAAACAGAAAACATTGAGAACCAGTTAACGGGACAATCAGCAGAGAGTCGCTCTGTTTCCTTTTCACCTGCTACTTGGTCTTCATAAGACTGTCTCAGTTCCACCATCCTGGTCTGAAAGCCACTTTGTTGCACATGGCAGTGCGTTGACATCAGCAAGAGCCAGTCTTTGCAGATCTTTGCTCTGCAAATTACTACCAAGTGTGACTGGGTATAGCCCTTAAGCACTGCACCCCAATTCCCCAGTCTGCAATATGGAAATAATAAAATCTAACTCTGAGACATAATTCAAATTATGAAAAGGTACATTACAGTAGGTTATAAACAAAAGTTCGTTCTCTTTCCTGCCTTTTATCATCTAATCTAGTTTCTTTGGAGGAGAGAGGGAGCTTGTGTGTTTCAAATATGTAACTTATAAATAATATGCTACTGAATTAAAGACTGGGTCTAAAATTTTGTTTCTAAATTGATGATTTTGATCCACATATTTTGTATGATTTCTTTCAGAGTTGGATTTATTGTCATCATCTAGTTTTGTGCTTTACGTTTTCCTCCTGTTACTATGTTGTCCTTTTCTTTCCTTTTTCTTTCCCTTTCCCTCTTTCTTTCTCTCCTCCCTCTCTCCTTCCTTCCCTCTTTCTCCCTCTTTCTCTCCTTCCTTCCTTCCTTCTTTCCCCGTCCTTCCTTCCCTCCCTCTCTCCCTCCCCCCCTTTCTTTCTTCTTTCTTTCTTTCTTTCTTTCTTTCTTTCTTTCTTTCTTTCTTTCTTTCCTTCTTTCTTTCTTTCTTTCTTTCTCTTTTTTGACTAAATTTTGATTTTACAATTATTTTTACCCTCTCTACTCATTTGGAAGCCATAAATCCTTTTTCTAATCATTCTGTGGTTGCTCTTAATAAAATCCAAAATGAATCTGTTCTCCTCCCTAGCAATGTTGTATCTTAATTCTCATCAATTGCCTCCTGCTTCACATTGTATTTTTGTGCATTATTTAGATTCTGCCTCCACATATTTACACTGTTTTTATTATTTCATTTATACCAGTTTCCTTGTTTATTGTTCCTTTTTTTCATCCCAGATCCTTTTTATGGAATCATTTTACTTGTATCTGAAGTATTTCCTTTAGTAATTCCTTTAGCAAGAGTCTGATTATATTAAACACAGATTCTGCTTGCCTAAAATGCATTTATTGTGTCCTAATTATGACGCAATAGTTTGCTGAGCAAACATCTTGAGAGGGATGCTGTCTTCTGTCAGAATTTTAGGCTAGGGCTTTGTTCCGGATCCACTGATACTGTTGGGAAAAATTGTTTTTCATATAACTGCTATTTCATGGAAGGTAAAGTTTTTACTCTGGCTGTTTTTAAGATCTTTATTTATTTTTTTTAATTTTGGTGGCCTGGAGTTGAAGTTTGTGCCTAGATGTGAGTTTCTTTTCATCTAATCTGCTTAGGAATGTTTGGTTTCTCTTATTTCTCCATCTTCACCTCCTTTTTTTAGATTTTTAATTTTTAATTTTATAGAGATGGGGTTTTGCTATGTTGACTAGGCTGGTCTTAAACTCCTGGGCTCAAGCAATCCACCTACCTTGGCCTCCCAAAGTGCTGGAATTACAGGTGTGAGCCACCACACCCAGCCAATCCTTGCCTTCTGGCCACTCTTCAGAACCTGTCGTGTCTTTGAGGGCTGCTCTTCATGTATCTTAACCTTCTTTCATATTTTGCATTTCATTATCTCCATTATGTCTCTGAGCTTCGTTCTAGTAATTTCTCTATCAGTCATTATTTTCTTAGCTACATTAATCTTTTGTTTATCTTACCTATGGAATTTTTAATTTGAGTGATTACATTTTCTGTTTGAGAGGTTCTTTTTGATTCGTTTTTCAAATAGCCTGATTTTTTTGGTATAGCATTTTGTTTCTAGTTCATAATTTCAATTTCTTTTTTGAATAATTTTAAAAATACTTATTTTATAGTTTGTATCCAATATTTTTATACTTGAAAGTCCTTGGTGGTTTATTTCTGCTGTTGGTTGTTTCTGCTAACTCTTGTATTTTGCTTTTGTAAAAATATATTTTGGATTAAGCTCACATTTAAATGTCTGGGCTTTATGTGCAAGAATCTGTCAAGGTTTAGGTTGAGGGTGCACCTTCTGCAGAGAATTTGCGTTTTCGTTTCTTGAGCATTCCAAAGCATAACCAAGTCAAGGTTCTGTAAAATAGTTTCTTGGTTTGAACTTTCCTGGAATTACCAGGTAGTATGATTTTAAACCCAACTCCAGAGTGTGTCAACTGTGTAGTTATTGTCATGAAAATCATCTATTTTTGTCAGAGTCCAAACTAAGAATGGCATTTTTGGGTCATCTTTTGTCATCTTTTTAAACAGTGGATCTTTTGTCATCTTTTTAAACATCTGGAATTACAGGTATGAGCCACCACGCCCAGTCATTATATATCTTTCTATATAATCTATATAAAGTATATAAACATTTACATCAATTTTATGGGCGCTGGCTTTATTCGTAGACCTTACTTGTAACTTCCTCTTTGGGCTGAGATCATGCCTCTCCTCCGGTCCCCTGTACCACTCGAAATGCAAGCCTTCAGGCCCAGAGGCTGCTGCCTGATCACTCCACAGCCGCAGTGATAGCTCACCATTCGGAATTTAAGTCTTCTTTTTATTTTTTGGCCTGTAAATATTTTTATTCCCTTTAAAGTTAATTATATTATTATTATTTCTTGCCTAGCTAAATGTTTTAAAGATTTAGAAATATTTATTTATATAATATTTATTTCTATATACTGTATATGGCGAAAATTTTTCAGAAAACTTTTACGAAGATAGAATCCAAAATACAAAACAGTCTCTCAATCTATCTCACCCTCCTCTTTAGCCTCTTTCCAATCCATTTTCTGGCAAGCAGCCAAAGTGATGTTAAGTGAAAATAGGATCATATTGTTACTGGAAGGAGGGCCTCGAGTTTTGTCAGTTGTCCAGGTTCTTTGGTGTTTTGAACAAGGAATTGGACAAAACCCACAAAGCAACAAAGGAATGAGACACAAGAACAAAGCAGTGACAGCTGAATTCACTGAAGCAAGACAGCCCTCCACAGGGTGGGGCAGGAGCCCATTTTCTGGGTTTGAAGTACCCCTGTTGAGGCTCCTGTCAGTTGCCTCTTGTCTGGATGAAGGGTTTGGGGACCCTGGCTAATTAAGGGCTGAGGTGAACTGGTGGCCTGTGCACATGGAGGGGTGGCCCGTGCTTGGCCAGTCAAGGCCCTCTCCCTTTCCATCTGAGGTGTGCTGGAAGCGGGAGGGCTGCAGGGAGATTTGATCCTTTGTTGCTCGGTGTGGAACGTGTGGAGAGATGGGATTTCTCGTTTTGGTTTATCTTTAGGAAGTTCATGTTCACTGGCCTTAGGTTCCCTGCCCCCAGACCCAGGTGTCCTCCTTTTGATCCAGCTTTGAGAAGTCAGCACCAATTGGCCTCAGATCCCTTGACCCCACACCCTGGTGCTTTTCCTCGATTCAGCACAAATCGGCCTTAAGTTCCCTCCTCCAGACCCTGTTTTCCTGCCTCAATTTCACTCCCTTGGTAAAAATCCTTCAATAGCTTTCTGTTGGTGATGAAATTGCATCCCTCAAAAAGACTTGTTTAAATCCTAACCCTGGGTAACTTGACTATGACGTTGTTTGGAAATAGGATTTTTGCAGATATCATCAAGGTAACATGAGCTCATACTGGCTTAGGATGAGCCCTAGCCCACAGTGGTATCCAAAAGACGGAAATGTGTACACAGAGACGGAGACACTCCAGGAGAAGCCACATGACCAGAAGGCAGAGATTGGACTGACAATGCTACAAGCCCGGGGATGCCAGGGACTGATGGCAACTGTCAGAAGCTGGGAGGAAGGCAGGAGACAACTCCTCTCTCTGAGTCTCCAAGTAGGAGTCAGCCATACTGTCATCTTGCTTCCAGACTTCTGCTCTCCAGAACTGAGACAGAATAAATTCCTGTTGTTTGAAGCCACCCAGTTTGTGAGTTTTGTTATGGTTGCCCACTGGTAAATGAATGAACTAGTGAAGAAAAGTAGTACAGCAGACCAGAGGAAACGGAAACACAAGTGCTTTCACAGGGAGGCCTGGAAGCGAGCTGATTGACATTGCAGAACAAATACACTTCCCCTTATAATTAGTATCAAGGAAAAGATCATTAGCATTGCCTGCGATGTCTGTTTCATCTTTCCGCTCTTTACTTTCGAGCTTCAGGTTGCTGTCATTGCTTTCACTGGCCTTTTTTCAATTTCTTGAACAAGCTAAGCTCTTGTCTGACCCAGGAATGTTGTATATGCTGATCCCTCTGCCTAAGAGACTCACCTGAGGTTTGCTTAAGTCACTACTACTTATCAGATCTGACTTCCTTGAAGAGCTTTTTCATAACAGCTTCCCTTGTCCGTCTCTAAATTACGCCCCTTATTTTTATTTCTGCACTTTCTTTGCCTTCACAGCATTTATCACAGATTATGACTAGAATATGCATGTTGTTTGTAAGATGATTTTGAAATGTCTGTCTTCTCTGCCAGACTATACCCCCATTAGCTAGTGATGTGCCTGTTTTGCTCTCCTCTGTTTCCCGGCAAACAGCACAGAGGTGGGTATGGAATAAATATTTTTGAAGAAAGGAACACACATTTTTTAGGCTTGTAATTAGAAGGATGGATACAAAAAGAGAAATACCTATTTTCAAGTTGTTTTTATATTAAGGTCAGAGTGTTAGACATGTTGTTCCAATCATTCTTATTTAAGCCGCTGTTCTGACAGGTTAATAATAAATGCCACACTATTGAAAAAGCAACCACCTTTCATTCAAGCAGAGTCACACCTTGAAATACACTTGAAATGTCGTATGTTAGTGCAATCAGTATTATTTCACCAGTTACTTACAGCAGGTACTGCTTAAATACTTCCTGACTAGGTTGGTTCAGTGTTCAAACTCAATACTCTGCTTGTACCAAGAGAGCAGAAACATTCACTAAATGTATTCTAAAGCATGTGCTTTCTTTAAAATATTAGCATAAACTTGTCATTTCGTGCTTAATTACAGGCAATATTTAGGGTCATTTGGGATCATCTAGGTAACAATGTACAAAATATCTTCTAGCATGTGGTTCTTCAGGCCTCATCACGGAATTCTCTACTTGCCTTGGTTTGGCAGAGGACTAGCTTACTAACCCTCAGAGCAGACTGCAAATTCATCTTTTAGACCATGTTTATTTCCTGACTGCTTTCTCTGTACTTGTACCTTGAGACAGGTAAATTATGAAGAGTGCAATTCTGTGAATCCAAACATGTCACAAATAATTGTGGCTCCAGAGCCCAAAGAGTTATGAGAGAATACAATGGAAGAAATAGTTACTACGTTTGCCACTCCATTAAAAAAAGAACCCATTCTCGCTAGCCTCATTTATTAGGCCAACTTTGCAACAGTGTTGAAGAAAGTAAGAAAACACATAGGCGAACACACGTGGAAATGCCACTTTGCTAAAATGACATTTTGATCTATTCCTTATGGAATACTGTGGATGGTCCTTAAATCTGTTAGAGACTTATGGTCTAATAATGTTATATGCTCTCAAAATTCTGGAAATGTTGTTACGGTTGTAACTTGCATTCAGCAAAATTTATAATTGTGATTTGGAGTGACACCAGCAAGACGGCAGAATAAGAGGACCCAGGCTTCGCTCCCATCTCCTGCCCCCTGCCACATGCAGAAAGTTCAGCTAGCAACCACCTGCAGACAAGAATACCTTGGTGAAAACCCTAACATATGGGAATAAGCCAGAGTCAGCTGTGTGGTCCAGAATGGAATAAACACTACATTAAAGGGTAAGAAAAACAATCCCATGTTGACCATGTCACTCCTCCTCCTCCCCTAAGTCAGCACAGCACCTCATGGATAGAATTCCCCAGAAACTACTGTTCCTACAGAGCAAAAGGAGAATCAGAGGCAGACACGAAGCTTCCTTAGCATTCTGAGATGCTCCCCAGGAAGCTCAGTCTGATCTTACCTCAAGGGGAATAGAGGGAAATGGCGTGGCTAGACCACCTTGGGTCCGATTCTCACCTCAGGAGGAATAGAGGGAAATGGCGTGGCTGGACCACCTTGGGTCTGATTCTCACCTTGGGGAATAGAGGGAAATGGCGTCGCTGGACCACCCTGGGTCTGATTCTCACCTCAGGGGGAATAGAGGGAAATGGCGTGGCTGGACCACCCTGGGTCTGATTCTCACCTCAGGGGGAAGAGAGGGAAATGGCGTGGCTGGACCACCCTGGGTCTGATTCTCATCTTGGGGAATAGAGGGAAATGGCGTGGCTGGACCACCTTGGGTCAGATAGAAGCAAAGAGAGGAGGCAGAGTCCACAGTGACAAGCAGACAGATACTGGTTGTAGCTCTGTGCACCTGCCAGCAGTAGCACCCAATCAATAGTACCAGCTAACCCCATACCCACCTGCAAATCTGAGCTGGTCACCCTCAGAAGTGGTGGGAAGTTCTGCCTGGCTTGAATCCTCAGATGACCAACCTCAGACCCTGCCTTGAGAACATGTCCAGAGAGCGAGATAACCACTGCAGCAAATTTTGGCAAAGACGCAGGGCTAGTGTTGTCGTACTCAGGAGTTTATCACTGTTATCACTATCATTTGGGATAGGGTCTCACTATGTCACCTCAGCTAGAGTACAGTGGCCTGATCACAGCTCCCTGTAGCTTCGACTTCCTGGGCTCAAGTGATCCTCCTGCCTCGGCCTCCGAGGCAGCTGGGACTACAGGTGCACACCACCACACCTAGCTAATTTTTAAACATTTTGTAGCCATGGGGTCCCACTATGTTGTCCAGGCTGGTCTTGAACTCCTGGGCTCAAGCAATCTTGCTGTCTCAGCTTCCCAAAGTACTGGGATTATAGGGGTGAGCCACCATACCTGGCCCCACCGAGGAGCGTTTAAATAGTACTTTGCATGGCCTCAAAGCCCACACCCATACACCACCCAACAAAGGGGACAATCACCACAGGAAATTTCAGCAAAGAGCTGGTGCTTGACCTCGCACACCCAGGAGTTTAATGCTCAGCCTAGTCTCAAAGCCCACCCCAAGACCTCACCTAAGCAGGTAGGCAAACCTCAACTGCATTTCTACTGAGCACAGTAGCTGGTCCCATCATCCTAGTCAGAGACTCCACCTAACCGCAGAGTGCTTCCTGCAACCCTGTTTAACTGCTGACTTTAAATTGAGGGACCATCTGGTCAGAGAATACTACACTTCATGGTTCAGTCTAGTCAGAGGCAAGTTGCAGTGCCCATCCAGCAGTCCATCCTGATTGCAGAGTTCAGCTTAGTGGTCTTGCTTGGGAAGCAGATCCCAGCCAGTTGCCCCACTCAAACTCATAGAAAAGGCAGCATGCCATCAATGAAATAACCCCCAAAGAAGCTCCGCATATTCAGGGTTGTTATGAGCGGACCCACTCAGAACCACAGGCTACACTAAACTGTGAAGACTATTCCTGTCAAAGAACACCTGCCAAAGCTGGGAAAGGTGGCTGTCACCTCAAATATGCAGACACAAATGTAAGGATAGAAAAATAACATACTTACAAGGATAACAAAGACTCAGGAAATCATGATACCTCCAGAAAGAAAAATCAACTAAAATAGATTCAACAATGAACCCCAAGGAAGGGACAATTTATAAAATGACAAAGAGTTTAGAAAAATCCTCTCAAAGAAGATCATGAACTACAATAATATAGGGATAGAAAATTAAATGAAATTTGGAAAACAATACATGAACAAAATGGGAACTTCAATGAAACAGAAATAATAATTAAAAACCAGTAGAAATTCAAGACTTGAAGAACACAATGACTGAACTGAAAAGATGCAATTGAAAGCTCCCACAGCAGGCTTGATCAAGCTAGAAGAAGAATCAGTGAACTGGAAGACAGAACATTTGATATTACCCAATCAGAGTGGCAAAAATTAAATAAGAATGAAGAAAGTCTGCAGAAATATGCGCCACCCTCAACAGACTGAATATATACATAATATAAATTCCAGAAAGAGAAGAAAGATAAAAAAGGGTAAGAAAGCATATTTAAACAAAGAACGGCTGAGAATTTTTGTAATATGAGGTATATATATATAATATGAGGGTATATCCCAATACCCAAGCACAGAGGTCTCCAGTCAAATTCAACCCAAAGAGGAGTTTACCAAGACACATAATGATTAAACTATCACAAATAAAAGACAAGAAAAAATTCTGAGAGCAGCAAGAGAGAAAAAGCAACACAGCACATAGAGTAGTTTCAATAGACTCTCACCAGATTTCTCAATGGAAACCCTGAAGGCCAGGAAAGAATGGGGTGATAGATTCAAAATGTTGAAGGAAAAATAAAAATAGCCAACCAAGAATATTTTACTCAGAAAATCTGTCTTTCTGAAATGAGGGAGAAATAAAAATTTTCCCGGACAAACCAAAGCCAAAGGAGATCATCATCACTGGGCCTGCCTTACAGGAATTGCTAAAGGGAGTTTCTTAAGCTGAAATAAAAGGCCAATAATTATTAACAGAAAATGTACAAATGCACAAAACTCAATGGCATAATAAAGAGTCATACGTAGAATACCCTAGGACTATAATGTTGATATGTAAAGCAATTTTATTCCTAGTATGGGGTTAAAAGACAAAATTATTAGTAATAACTTAGCTAAAATACATTTTCAAGAGATACATATTATAAAATAATGTAAATTCTTAAATACATAAAATATCTGGGAGATAAAAGTGGAGGGTTGTGTGACTTTGACTGTGTACAACTGTTACAGCCTAACAGTGACTATGTACAACTGTTACAGCCTAACAGTTATATGAACTGTCTAGACTGCTATACGTGTAAGTTGTAAGATGTTCTACGTAAGCTTCATACTAATCACAGAGCAAAAATGAACAGTAGGCCCACAAGATAAAAATAGAAAGAATTCGAAGTATACCACTAAAGAAAATCATCAAACCACAAAAGAAAACAGAAAGAAAGGAAGATGGAAACAAAGTATCTACAAAACAATCAGAAACCAATTCACAAAATGGAAGTAGTAAGTCCTTAACATTCATAATTACCTTGACATTCATGTAACGTTCATAATTATGAATGGTAAGGACTTACCACTTCCATTTTAATGTGAATGTATCACATTTAATGTAAATGTATCAAATGCTCCAATAAAAAGACAGAGTGACTGAATGGATTAAAACAAGACCCAGTTATATGCTACCTACAAGATACCTCACTTTTAAAAACACGTATCAACTAAAAGTGAAGAGATGTAAAAAGATACTCCATGCTTGTGAACTAGAGGAATTAATATTGCTAAAATGTACGTACTACCCAAAGCAATATGCAGATTCAATACAATCCCTGTCAAAATTTCAATGCCATTTTCACAGAAATAAAAAAAAAACTACAATTCACATGGAATTGCAAAAAACGTTGAATAGCCAAGGCAATCATGAGCAAAAAGAACAAAGCTGTAGGCATCACACTACCTCATTTCAAACTATACTACTACAGCAGCTTAATACTGCCATAAAAATAAACACATCAAAAAACAAAAAAGAAAACTAGACACATCAATGAATGGATCAGATAGAGAGCCAAGAAAGAAGCTAACCCAACACATGTATGATCAGTTGATTTTCAATAAGGTAGCCATAGATAATTATTAAATAAATGAGTCTGGCTACATTGATAGACCAAATAAAACAGATGATTATCAGAATTTGGCCAGTGGCTTGAGTTTGCTGACCCCTGATCTAGGCATTGAGCATTAAAGACTGCCAACATGAAACAGTTAGGGAGAGTCAACCAGATAGTACGTGATTCTTGATGGGAGAACACACTACAAGGTATATTCTTGTCAAATAAACCTCTGGATTCAGTAAACAATTGGCAACAGAATCAGAGTTCGGAAGGCAATCAGCCAAGTCTAAAACCATAAGCACCTCTCCAGGTTCTGCAAAGGATCAATTATAAAACTAAATAAATGCAAAGGATTTAAAAAATCCAAAGGATTTTAAAGGATTTTAAAAAAAACCTATAAGTGTGCCAAGAATACACAATATAAAATGAATAATATCTTTAATACATTTTTTTTTGGAAAAGTTGATATCTATATATAGAAGAATTAAATTGAACCCTTTTCTCATATCATGTGAAAAAATTAACTCAAAATGGGTCAGAGACTTAAGCATAAGATCTGAAACTGTAAAACTACTAGAAGAAAACAGGGAGAAAACTACCTGACATTCGTTTGTAGTTTAGCTATAGAAGTTTATTATTCTATATGTCAAAACCACCAGAAAAATCTTAGACATCACCTGGCACTTTAATGATCAGACTTCCCTACGAAGGGAGTCAGGACCCTTTAGGACATGTATAAACCCACAACAATAGACCTCATGTGCCTGGAGGCTTAACTGGCCCAGGTTGTTGCAAATGACCAAGCCTCTTTCTCTGATACGGCTGAATGGTATTTCACTGTGTGTGTATAGACCATGTTTTATTTATCCAATCATCATAATTAAAAACAAGTATGTTTTTAATTTTACTCTATAACCACAGACAACAAAAGCAAAAAGAGGAATGGGATTTCATGAAATACAAAAGCTTCTGTGTAACAAAAGAAACAACAGAAACAACCTATAAATTAGGAGAAAATATTTGCAAACCATACATCTGATAAGAAGCTAATATCCAAAATGCATAAGGAATTCAAACAACACTGTAGAAAGAGAACAAATAAGACTAATTAAAAAAATGGGCATAGGACCTGAATAAACATTTTTCAGGAGAAGATATGCAAATGCCTACAAATATATGTAAAAAGAAAAAACTCTATCACTAATTGTTAGGGAAATGCAAATTAAAACCACAATGAGACGGCACCTCACACCTCTCAACATGACTATTAAAAAAAAGAGAAGAGATTTAAAAATTTTGGTGAGAATGTGGAGAAAAGAGAACTCTTGTACTCCATTGGTGGGAATGTAAATTAGTACAACTTTTATGGACAACTGCACGAAGGTTCCTCAAAAAACTAAAAATAGAATTACCATATGACCTGGCAGTCCCACTTCTGTGTATTGACACAAAAACCATATCTACACCAAAGAGACGTCTGCACTTCCGTGTTTATTGCAGCTCTATTCACAATAGCCAAGTTATGGTATCAACTTAAGCGACCATCAGCAGATGACTGGATAAATAAAACATGGTCTATACACACACAGTGAAATACCATTCAGCCATATCAGAGAAAGAAACTTGGTCATTTGCAACAACCTGGGCCAGTTAAGCCTCCAGGCATATGAGGTCTATTGTTGTGGGTTTATACATGTCCTAAAGGGTCCTGAATGCCTTCGTAGGGAAGTCTGGTCTTTAAAGGTCTAGGTGATGTCTAAGATTTTCTGGGGGTTTTGACATATAGAATCATAAGCTTCTATAGCTAAAGGAATCTTCTCTTATATTTCATTTATTGTTTTTCCCCTAGTTTACAGATTAGATCTAAAGAGGTTCCTTGACTTGCCTGAAGCAATGCCTCTGGTTAATGATGAACCAGTATTGGAACCCAAGTCTCCAAATTACCAGTCAGGTCAGTGCTTTTGCACTGAGCTCTGCCACATGTGAAAGATGCCTTGTTCCTGGTGTTCAGTAAAGAATGGTCTGTAGATTAGACAAAAACGGACACGTTTATAGACAAAAATAAAAACACCAACAAACAAAAACATTTTGCTGCCTACAGACAGGCAGGCCCTGTAAGTGCTGTTTGGTTTAGGATACTTTGGGCTTGTCCTAGACATGAAGCAACTCACCCCTCGACAGGAGCAAGACCTTGTGAAACACTGTCTGTAAAGGGTAAGGCTGCCAGAATCATCACTTCCGTTGTCAGTTGAGTTCCTCTGGTCTAGACAGTCATCTTATAAATTCCTTCACCAGATTTTAAAAGGCAATAAAAGGACCAGTAGATAGAATGAATGAACCTAGATGTAGAATGAGAACTATATATGCATACATTTTTTTCCATACAGGAAACTTAAACATTAATAATCAACAAACTAAATGTACATTATGGTTATGGTAAAATGTTAATATTCAACGAACTATATTTTGCATCATGGCTGTGGTATTCACTCCAAATCTTCCTTACTTCGTAATTCATGAAAATCAAAGCCAGAATGGGGGGAAAAGAGAGGTTTCTGAGGTATGTCATTTCTTCGTCATCTAGATTGCATGTTGCAGGAAGACCTTTCTGTTTGTCCTGCGCTGAGCTGTGTAGGATTAGTTGCCCACGTGTATCCTAGTGTTCAGTACTAATTGTGCAGAATTTTTAGAACTTTCTGAAGGGTTTCACATTCTAAAGTAAAGACAGCTTCTTTTTAATCAACTTAAGGGGTATATAATTTATATACAATAAAAGGCCTACATTTTAAAGATCAAGTTCAGTGTGGTTTGACAAATGTGTGTGCTGGTGTGCCCAGGATGTGGGACATTTGTGTGACTCTGGAAGTTCCCTCTTGCCCCTTGTCAGTCAGTCTTCCCCAGTAATTTTTCAGCCCCAGGAAATCACCAATTGCTTTGTGTCGCTATAGATTGGTTTTGCTGGTTTTCAAGCTTCATATAAATGGAATCATACAATATGTATTCATTTGTGTCTGAATTCTTTTCTCAGCATAAAAGATGGCATATTTTATCAAACATTTCTAAGGAAGGTGATTTCATTCAATGCATCCTGAAAATACAGGTTGGCCATTGTATCTTGTCAATAACCAACCGCTTCTGCTGGGTCTCTTCTGCAAGCAGCCTCTGCCATAGTGTCTGCTGCAGCTACAGGGGTTGTTGATCGGGACTAGACCTTCAGAGGTGAAGGTCAATTATGAAGAAAAAATAGATTCCCCACCAGAAACTATTCTAGCCCTTCCCATATGTGCTGATTAAACACCCCACGGCTGAAACTGTCCCGACGTTTAATGCGCCACCATTTTGCTGCGACTGGTGAGCAGTCAGACCCTTTTTACCTTAGACGTGTTGGGCCTGCGAGGACGGCCTTCCTCAAGGGGAGGCCCTGGTAGAAACTGCGAAGCAGAAGAAACCTGTCCTTGGTGCCTTTCCCATCACTCTGCTAGTTTACTGCTTTTTCCTTGTCACTCCCATCAGTCCCTCAGAGGTCAGCAATCTCCTGTTGTCATTCCCATTAAGGCCTGTCTTCCATCCCTTTCTCTGCCAACAAAACCTTCCTTTTCAGGGTCTTATTTCACCACTGCTCCCAGCGACTTCCCACTCTAGACAAGATCATTGATCGAGTCACCCTAAGTTACAGGACCTTAAGTTACAGTCACCTTAAGTTACACCCTAAGTTAAGCAGCGTGTGTCCAGCACCGTGTTAGGCACAAAGGGCGAGGAAAACAAGGCCCTTGTTCTCGGCGAGTCCCCAGGGTGCTGGGGGAGACGCACACAACAACTCTCATCGACAATGGTCTTTTCTCTTCCCCTTAAGGGCCCCTCTCACGGATTTGAAGAGAGACTTGTGGGCCACCCGCGTTGAGTTTCTCATTTGGCCACCACTTCTCCAAGTCCTGTGCTTTCCCTGCGTGACTGTGGACCCCCATTCACTTTGCCAGTGGTTGTGGTCTGGAACTAAGGATATAAACCTCTCGTAGCCATGGTGATGGCACTGCATGCAACTGGGGTGGGGGGAATGTGTGACTGTAGGGCAGGTGTCAGTTCTCCTAATGAACCCCAGGGGCCTGTCTCAGGGTCACCATCATTGACAGTTATGTACAGAAACCATCGGAATTGCAGTGCACTTGGGTAAACTTAAAAATCGTCTCCCAATTATTATTTATCTTATTGTCAGAGACGAAGTGCCCAAGAATTAAATGGGAGGCGGGGTGGTGTGTCACCTTATAGCCCAAGAATCATGAGTCAGGAGAGGTTATTTATACAAATAGCTTGCTAAGAGGATTTTTAAAGACCATAGAACACTACATTTCTTCACTAGTTTTACTAAAAGTGTAAAAATTAGACTTTTAAATAATTTGATTCCAGAGGAAGGTTTTTTAAAAAATGTAGTTTTTGAGAATTATAAGAGGTATGCTAAAAATGTTTGTTTGTCTGTTTTTTTTGAACCTGAAAATTAATATAATACCATTCTTGTCAACCGAAATAGGGGACAGCTGAGAGACACAGCATGGAAAATAGGAAAATAGAGAGCCAAGGGACACAGCACGGAGAATAGGAGAGAGCTGAGGGACACGGCACGGAGAATAGAATAGGAGAGAGCTGAGGGACACGGCACAGAGAATAGAATAGGAGAGAGCTGAGGGACACGGCACGGAAAATAGAATAGGAGAGAGCTGAGGGACACGGCACGGAACCATAGTTCCAGTGATCCGAAATTACCTGACACAGTTTTAAGCTCATGGAATAGGAAGAGATTTGGAACTTGAGAATGTATAAGGATATATTAACCTTTTCTCAGGGGTTATGTAGCAGATGAGACCAGTTGTACAAAAATTACTGGCTTTAGTGTAGCGTATTCAAATAAAAACTCCAAAAATGGGACCTGAATGAATAAATTGGCCAGGAAATTGTGGTTGAAATGAATGCTGCTGGAAATGATGAGTTTGGAAAATGAATGTGTTTTTATTAAGATGTGAAGGGAAGAAAAAGGGAAAAAGTCATATGACTCATAAAGATTTTGTGATCTGGTACTAAGCAATGTGAACTGGTTCCAGCAGTTCGGCCTCTGTGTAGACACCGTCACATCGTCCGGCGATTCGGCCTCTGTAGACACCGTCGTGTCGTCCGGAGGTTCGGCCTCTGTGTAGACACCATCCTCTCATCTGGTGATTCGGCCTCTGGGTAGATACTGTCCTATGATCATTTACAACCAAGGATCTGGGACTGAATACAGGACACTATTTGTATTGATCACATAGTCTTTATTTCATCAGAATTTAGATCTTTAAAATAAATGGAAGGCATTTGATCACATTTGTATAGAAAATTGCTGAGATTTGATTGCAAGTGATAAAATAGAAAGAGGTTGAAAATGAACTGGTAAAAAAGATTAAAAAAACATAATTGCCAGTGAAAGTAAAACTGGTTTATGTAGCTCTGGACTCAGGCTCTATTTTCTTGTGGTTTGACAGGCAATCGAAACACAAAATTAAACAGTAAAGGATATACCTTTAAAAATAAATGAATCTAAAGAGCCATCTTTTTTTTAATCTGAGAAGGAATCCAAACTTACTACAAATCTACTTTGTTGTCCCAACATTCCTTTCATGTCGTAAAAGTTTTTGTTTGCAGGAGGTTATGGATTTCTTATAAGATTTCATCACTGAAGAGCAGCTTTAGTGAAATACGCAAAGTGATTTTCGTTCCTGATCTTCCATCAAAAATCTAATTATGGCCATTTGCAGAACCTACTTTGAGATTTTTTGGGGGGTAGGGGGTATTACAGTTAATTAAATTATTTAATTAATTTATTTTGAGATGAGTCTGTCGCCCGGGCTGGAGTGCACTGGTGCGATCTTGGCTCACTGCAACCTCCGCTTCCCAGGTTCAAGTGATTCTCCTGCCTCAGCCTCCTGAGTAGCTGGGATTACGGGCACCTGCCACCATCCAATCCCGGCTCACTGCAACCTCTGCCTCCCCAGTTCAAGCAATTCTCCCACCTGAGCCTCCCGAGTAGCAGGCACGTCACCATGTCTGGCTGATTTTTGTGTTTTTAGTAGAGACAGGGTTTTGCCATGTTGGCCAGGCTGGTCTTAAACTCCTGACCTCAGGTAATTCACCAACCTTGGCCTCCCAAACTGCTGGGATCACAGGCGTGAGCCACCGCAGCGGGCAATTTTATTTGTATTTTTGGGAAGTGCTGCCTATGTTTTCCTGCCAGTCCCCGCTCTCACAGAGGCAAACAAAAGATGGGTTTCCAGGATTTTTTTTTTTTCCTCAATGATCGCCCAGAAGAGTCCCTGGATCTTAGGGCAATGATGTGTTTTTGTGCTAAACTTGGGAGGCAGGATTGGTGTTGCGAGTGTGGGGCCGTGCTCTCACAAGTGCTCTGTGCTCAGCAGGGCCCTGTACCTGATTTAATGGTGTGTGGCTATGGTCTTGAAATGCTTGATGATGTTTGAACAAGGGGCCTTGCATTTTCGTTTTGTCCTGGCCACAAAGTGGGTCATCGGTCTTGCTGATAGTAACATAGTAAGTGACATTGATTGTGTTCTTAGCAGGAACTGTTTTCAGCTCCTTACCTGTATCAGTTCATCTAATATTTGTAACAATCCTCTGAGTCAGGTGTATGGCTCTCAGCTGCAGATGAGAGACTGAGCACAGAGAGGGGAAACTGCAGAACTCGTAAGCTGTGGGGCAGATTCCAACCCAAATCACCTGCTTCTGGAGCTGGTGCTAACCGCTGACTGTGCTGCCTCTGCCCTGTTTGCTTTCTGAACTTCTCATGGCTTGTGTGTGCTGGAACAGGTACCACCTACAGCAAACTGCACAAGGTTTGCTTGCTGAGAATGCATTCAACAAACGCAAATATATGACCTGAAGAAGTCAAGCAGAATTCCTCAATCTCATCTAAAATTAACTAGCTGTTACCTTGAGCAGGTTTCAGAAGCAGTGGAGGGAAGAAGAGAAATGAGCGAGGGAAAGAGGTTTAAAAGATGTGAAGGTCGTAGATGTGTGGTATTATTTCTGAAGACTCTGTTCTGTTCCATTGGTCTATATCTCTGTTTTGGTACCAGTACCATGCTGTTTTGGTTACTGTAGCCTTGTAGTATAGTTTGAAGTCAGGTAGCGTGATGCCTCCAGCTTTGTTCTTTTGACTTAGGATTGTCTTGGAGATGCGGGCTCTTTTTTGGTTCCATATGAACTTTAAAGCAGTTTTTTCCAATTCTGTGAAGAAACTCGTTGGTAGCTTGATGGGGATGGCATTGAATCTATAAATTACCTTGGGCAGTATGGCCATTTTCACGATATTGATTCTTCCTATCCATGAGCATGGTATGTTCTTCCATTTGTTTGTGTCCTCTTTTATTTCACTGAGCAGTGGTTTGTAGTTCTCCTTGAAGAGGTCCTTTACATCCCTTGTAAGTTGGATTCCTAGGTATTTGATTCTCTTTGAAGCAATTGTGAATGGAAGTTCATTCATGATTTGGCTCTCTGTTTGTCTGTTACTAGTGTATAAGAATGCTTGTGATTTTTGCACATTAATTTTGTATCCTGAGACTTTGCTGAAGTTGCTTATCAGCTTAAGGAGATTTTGGGCTGAGACAATGGGGTTTTCTAAATATACAATCATGTCATCCGCAAAGAGGGACAATTTGACTTCTTCTTTTCCTAACTGAATACCCTTGATTTCTTTCTCTTGCCTGATTGCCCTAGCCAGAACTTCACCAAACACCGCATGTTCTCACTCATA
The DNA here is from genome assembly GCF_003255815.1 of Theropithecus gelada. Lineage (NCBI taxonomy): Eukaryota > Metazoa > Chordata > Mammalia > Primates > Cercopithecidae > Theropithecus > Theropithecus gelada. The sequence goes on along the minus strand of NC_037672.1, from coordinate 186,655,687 downwards.
GGTGGGAACTGAACAATGAGATCACTTGGACTCGGGAAGGGGAACATCACACACCGGGGCCTATCATGGGGAGGGGGGCGGGGGGAGGGATTGCATTGGGAGTTATACCTGATGTAAATGACGAGTTGATGGGTGCAGCACACCAACAAGTCACAAGTATACATATGTAACAAACCTGCACGTTATGCACATGTACCCTACAACTTACAGTATAATAATAATAAATAAATTAAAAAAAAAAAAAAAAAAAAAAAAAAAAAAAAA